>NC_136908.1:45063349-45163349 GCF_949606895.1 Notothenia rossii | reverse complement strand
TAATAATAATAATAATAATAATAATAATATATACGAATAATAATAATAATAAAATAAATACTGATAATACTGACATAAAATAAGTCCTGAGATTGGTAAATATGTAATGTGTGTGTCAGTTAACTTACATTCTATAAAGGTGACAAATAATATCTGTGCTAGAAAATGTGGATTTAAAAGAGCAACATTGAGGATATATTGAGCCTGCAGTTGGTGAAATAAAGCTAGCGGTCTTTTAGTAAAATATCCCTAAAATAATACCATTAAATATCAAAGGAGGACAAATGGAGTGTTTCATAATCATAGTTTTCTTATTGACAGTTCAAATTTCTTCTTTTTTTTAATTGAATTTTGTATTTTTACCTTACAAAAATCTTTTGATATTCAAGGAAGTCAAAATCGAGGCAGGACAAGTGGCTTTTTAAGTGCTCTTTTGCAAGCTGAAACCGCCGCTGAAATGTCTCTTTCTGAATCTACAGCATGTTCCACCTGGAGTACGGACATTTCAATTGGATCTGTATAGCAGGAATATGAAAGACAGTGATTTCATCAGATATAAAGAAACATATCTAACATCTTGTCCTTTTCTCTCCCCTCCCCAGGCGGCCTATAACCTTGCCAACGTGGCCTGTAAGTGCCACGGGGTCTCGGGGTCCTGCAGTCTGAAGACCTGCTGGCTCCAGCTGGCCGACTTCAGGAGTGTGGGCGAGTTCCTGAAGGAGAAGTATGACAGCGCGGCGGCCATGCGCATTGGACGCAAGGTATACAAACATAACGCATAGCAGAGGAAGAGTCACGAACAAAACCCTGAAACAATCATCTCACACAAGCTGTCTCTTTCCACTTCTAACAGGGCAAGCTGGAGCTGGTAGAGAAGCGCTTCAACCCCCCCGGCCCGGAGGACCTGGTCTACACGGACCCCAGCCCGGACTACTGCCTCCGCAACGAGACCACGGGGTCCCTGGGCACGCAGGGCCGCCTCTGCAACAAGACCTCGGAGGGCATGGATGGCTGCGAGCTCATGTGCTGCGGCCGAGGGTACGACCAGTTCAAGATCTACAAGCACGAGCGCTGCCACTGCAAGTTCCACTGGTGCTGCTACGTCAAGTGCAAGCGTTGCTCCACCCTCGTAGACCAGTTTGTGTGTAAATAGCACACAAGCGGATGGTGGGGGGGAAGTTAAGTCTGAATTTTCAGGGTTTTGTTCAGGATAATTTAAGACTTAAGATCCATTTTTTTTACCCTGCTCCATTTATGTCACCTGCTGTGTTCCATCTAGAGGAAAGCAGCTGTGTGTCTGTGACTAGCACAATGATGCATAGCTACAGTGGATGGGTAAAGATTTAGAGGTGGACAAAAGGAGGAAGCACAGAGGAATGGGATTTGTTCCTCGCTTTTTGAACAACTTTTTATTTGATCAACTGAGATTCCCCCTGCATAATATCCTGATCACAACCCTGAGTGAAGGAGGAAAGCAAAGAAGGACTAAATGGATGAAGGATATAAAGGACAAATGGACACCTATGACCAGTGTGATAAAAGATGAAATAAATATATTAATAAATAATAAATGAATATACAACTCTGATTGTTATTTAAAGAGACTCAAACAAACTGCAGGCACACTTTGGACCCATACAACTCACTGGTTCAGGAGTCATCAAAGTCCTCTTGGAGCTTGAAGCCATGTGAGGGCTGAGCAGTGTCCCTGTGTCTTTCTTGGAACTTCAACCCTGCAAGAGAACTTCCTGCAGACGTGAGGTGTGCTGATGTGTGGGAAACATGCTCACAGAGGACACCCGAGATGTCCAGACTGACACGAAAGGATGGAATCGAGGGAAAAGGTTCAAGTACAATGAGAAGGACTTTATGATGATTTGTCAACAAAACACTTAATCCTCCAGGAGACACATGTTAGAGCAGACCTCCAGCAGCTGTGACCTGACCGTGTGTCTGCGCAGGTAATGAGGCTCGCTGGTTGCAGCCATCTTGGCTCCACGAACATTTAAACAACGGCGTCCTTCATCTGACAGTGAAGAGAGCGAGGCCTCCATCAGTGAGATGCATGCTCTCTCTGCCTTAATGAACCGCACTAAGAGACACTGCCAGTGGACCTGTTGATCTCATGTTGTTATGCAGCTTGTCAACAAAAAGCCCTGTGGGGTCGACTCTAACATTTTATAATTCTGTATTACCATGAATTTTGCAAGAATATTTTAAGTGTATAATCTAATCCAATCAATAGCAACCATGAAGATGACAGAGTGGACTGAAGAGGACTGAACATGCTGTGGGAAATGAATGTTTGAACATGGAAAAACAGAAAGACTGCAATTTATTACTACTTTTAAACAAGTAGTAGATCAGAGAAGAAGGTATATTTTATTATTGTGTTTCATTTTCTGTTTTCTATGTTTTATACCTGAGTATTATTGTGTATTCTTTTGATAAACTAGTCTTCAAAAACAAAGCTTTGTGCTGTTCTTGAGTCTGCTGCAGTTCTTTTGGAAAAGTTTGATCCCCGCCGGCGTTTCTTACAAACGACAGACACGTCTTAGTCATTTCCAGGATGTTTGGGAAAATGATGCTGCAGTTGCTAAAAGGAGTGAAGTCGTACAGTAGTGCCATTGAAAACAACTATGCCAACATTATAAATGACACATAATTGGACTAAGTAATTCTAGTCTGAAGCACTGGCTTAATGTCTCTTATGGTGGTTTGTATACTAATATGCATTATTTTTCTACTACAATATGATGAGATGACAATTGTGCACAACTGGCTTTTACAAACAACCCTTAACTGATTTTGATGAATGGCCTCATAATTGTATTGCATCAAAGCATGACATAAAATGTAGCAACGAAAAACACTGTCACATCCTAAATCTGCAGTGATGAAATGTGTAGCTCACAGTCATGGTTACACAGGTGTGTACTGAGACCAACAATCCCACGACTTGTAGCTGCTTATAATTGGATTAGACAACTGAGCAGAGCGGCATGAGGACCCTGTGGTACTGCCTCTGTCTGTGTGATTGTTGTTTTTGTCTTTGTGTGGAAGGACAGTGCATCCTGGTGGTGTCTCTAATCCTTGTCACCTGACAGCCATCCGCTGCGTGATGCTGCTAACTTCATTGTGCTCACCTCTAAAACAAAGGTAATGTTATCTTTCTTTCACAGCGCCATTTCTTGCTCTTTTTCGAGAATGTTCCCATGTTTTCCTTATCATTATAATGTAGTTGTTATGTCTGTTCCTGTGCAGGTGGAGGACTGAGGATGTTGGCGCTGATTTCACCATCACTCTGTCTGCAGCTTTGGTGCCTTAAGTCGATCTTGTACATTTGGCATCATTCTCAGGAACAAACAAAAAAACATTCTTTTTTATTTTTTACATCAACTTCTCAGTTCTTACATTTAGCCCTAAGGAAGCAACACAATAATACAAATACATTTCTATTCAGCCCCCTCCATCACCTTGAAGTTTGACTTGTCTCTTCATGTGTTTGATGAAATGAGTTGTCCTGCAGCTTAGACTTTATTATAAATATTCTCTCATCTTTCTTTTTACAGCGTTTGCTCTCAGCTAAGCAGCCGAGTAGGACGAAAAATGTAGCCACACAAAAGTGTGTGTGCATCTGTGCGCAAACCAGCCTGAGACCCTAGTAGAGCTTCAGGAAGAGTCCTGATCCGACCCCTGGTCTTACCTGCAGGAATGCTGTGTGTTCTGCCAGCTGCTTTATAATGACCCAAAGCTGCTTAGTGGCATGAATTGGCCATTTTGCAGTTGGATTAAATGACTGCTAGACGACATATTTTCTGATACCCATGCAGTTTTTCGGCATTGAACAATTAGCAGTAATTCCTCCACAGCCTGCTCTCCCATATGTTAGCAGGAGAGGAGCAGCTCCCTCTGGGTCCAGCAGGGGGAAACAACAACATCTAAAACAGACTGGATGTTGCCCCAGAAGAACCCTTGAGTGCAAATATGTTAGGATGTCATTGGGGTCAAGCATCTCCCTTTTTTTCCTTCTCCTTTTCTGTCTTCTTGGAAACACACACAGAGCTCAAAGAGCCAGTCTATCCCTGATGCTCAGCCACTGATGTGTAAGGTCATTCATCCATATATATATAGGCCTATATATATATATATATATATACGTATATATATATATATATATATGGAGGAATTACATATGCAGCTTGTATATATATACAAGCTGCGGCTGGAGCAGAATGGACTGCTCAGTTCCAGTAAACCAGAATAATTCTTCTCAATTCTGTAATTCTTGGGATGACGCTGTAGATTCAGTAAATGTACTGAGAGTTCAAAGTTGAACACTCACATCACTTTATTCACACTGATAAATAGATTTTGCACTTTATTAACCCTCTCTCTGGAGAGATCAAAGAGGATGCAAATAGTTGTTATTTATGCCATAATCCTGTTTTCAACATGTTTAGAGTGTTAATGGCTTTAGTTGTATCTCTTGAAAAATATACTTATATAAAAGTATAATCCGGGGTTATTCCTTTGCAAAAACACTTGCTCATGCAAACAACAAAATTAAAATGTTAACCCTCCTGTTATCCTTGGGGTCGATTTGACCCCATTCAATGTTTAACGTATCTAAAAAAATGGGTCACATTATTTGTTTTGCTTAGTATTTCATGACTTTTCCTAATTTAGTGAGGACTGATGGGTAAACGTAAAATGAACATGAAGATCTTTTTTAAATGTCCTGTATGCGCTTTGTACGCATCAGTGTTCCTTAGGGTCAATTTGACCCCAGGCTGTTTTAGGAGTATAAAACATATACAAATGTCAATATTTTACACATATTTGTGTTGATTGTGTAGGATGATATTGAGGTGACTATTACATGCAAATGTATCATTGTAAAAAAAAACTACCCTCTGCTTTAGTCATTGGTCCTTTAACAACATCAAAAAGATCTTATTCTAACATTTTATTTCAGTCAGTGAGATTTTATGGTGATTTATATATTTTTCACACATAATAGGAATTCTGGATGTATAAAGGGGTCTGTAGGGGGGAAGATTGGGGTAATGTTTTATTTAAAAGGTTATTTAGGTAGTCAACTAAGATACCTAAAGCACCAGAGACAATTTGGAATGTGATCATTGTCTTGAGTTTTAAACTACTGGGGTCAAATTGACACCAGAGGTTACAGGGTGTAAAGTCAATCTGAGGATAACAGGAGGGTTCATCTTCATCTGCGAACTAAATCCATTAATGGCGCTCACATCAAACCACTTTAGGGAATTCAGAGCAGCGACTAGACAAAGTTATTAAAAATGAACAGTGACACCAAATATGCAAAGAGTCACTCCAGGCTTCATGAAAAGTTTGGCATCATTTCTGAATCATTACATGCAGCAGGTGAAGACATTCAAAGTCAACACTGAGCACCAATGAATGAAAAGATATTCTTGTTTTTAAGCAATAAACCATTTCCTGGACCGTATTATTAATATTAACTCAGAATTATTTTCTTGTCAAACATTTCCATGACCTGTGAAAGAGAGAACAAGGTGTGCTCGTACCTGTTCCCTTCTCTTCTGTCACGCCCTGTTTGAGTGGTGTGTTTGTGTGGTTGCGTGTGTGTATTAAATCAGGGGGTTGGTGGGCATATGTGGGATCTTCGTATTAAATCGGGACTGGTTTTGCCTGATGTCAGGTGTGGTCTACCTGCTGTGACTTGTGGAGGCCATTATCTCAGCAACACACAACACCAACACACCCTTCACAACTAATGGAAGGTATATTGGAAATAATGATGTTAGAGCAAGAGGAGTGATGTGTTACCATATTTATCTATGGTTATTCTATCATTTTTCATTGTATATATTTAAATGTGTTTTCCTCTGTGTGTTTGAACTACACCTCCGATGTTGTGTATAGATAGAAAGCATCACACATATTTTACACACTATGTTTGTAGAGACATTGAACTGTGCATGGTTACCATTTCTTTAACTGAGTTTTAAATTATCCATAAAGCAGCCAATTATGCTTTGAAGCTCCAGTTGGTACAGAAGCTAATATCTAGATGATCACATTCCCCCAGGAAGATGTCTGCACATATACTCCCATATACACACAGATAGAGCAACAAAGAAACATTGAAATGCTGGGTGAGCAATGTGTACATGGTGCAATCAGAAATCCAGGTTATGCAAACACGCTGCAATACTCTGACATTCGCAATGCCAATGCATGTTGAATATTCACTGTGGAGCTGAAGGTCTTTGGTGTGAGCAGAGACTCCAGATGTTGAGAAGCATATCAGATCATGTGCTGGCTGTAATAAAAAATAATATGATTCAGAATCTGCAATCAATGTCATTCTCAAACTCTACACTTATTTAAATCTTAAGATGAAACAGAATATTAACTTGGATGATGCAATTAGATGACATTTTTTAACTTCCAATCAGACTGAGAAATACAAATGACCATGATGCTGGCAAACAGGTTGTCATTCAGTATCATCTGCTGTTACCAGGAGAAATAAGGATAACTGAGACAAATTCCTAAAAAAGAGCATTTTAAAGCTATCCACTTCGTATGCTGTGACTTCAGGGAAGATCTTTTTAACCAAACCATCGAAGACACAATGTGCCTTGTCACAGAACTCTAGAAACACAGAACTTTTATATATTTAAATGTGAACCTTTAGGGTGGACTTTTTAAACAAACTCTATGCCGGCCAACCAGTTCAACCGATAAGCTGAAAAAATACTGGCTTAGTCAATAAAACAGTGCGTTGAGTAAATAATGAGCATGTATCAAATCATTTTTAACACATTATAAGTTAACGAGAAGCTGTCATGAATAAAAAATACTGTACAGCTTGGTACACTTTGACAATGTGTAGAAATATAGGGCAGTCACATGCAGTTCTTGTATCTTATTATATAACTTTAATTAAACCAATTTGTTATCTTGTTTTTTGATATCTCAGAGTACAGTTAAACCCTTACACTGTCCTTTCAGATCAAATGAAATACAAATGTGCACTCATCATTTACGAGTTTTCAATGAGGTAAGGTGCGATAAGATAAACCTATTTCCCAGGAACACACACAACAATAATCGGGTCAAAGTACTGACATAACGGCACACTGTCTCAGCAGAGATACCACTATCTGCTTCAGAACACCAATGGCAGCTGGGTTTTCACATTTTTTAGAGGCCACCTCTTCCAAAAGGTATTTCTGAGGCCTCCTCTGCCCTGAAAACAAAAGAAACACTCTATGTGTTGAAAAAGTTATTGAGCGTGTTTAGTGTTTAAACCTGGTGAACCAGACCAATGAAACTGCTGAACTGTGCTGAGTTCACCCAGCTGCCACAGCCTTGCATCACAATAAATCAATTTACACAATCATGCAATCAGAGTTAACTAGCGTCGAGTGTGTGTGTGTGTGTGTGTGTGTGTGTGTGTGTGTGTGTGTGTGTGTGTGTGTGTGTGTGTGTGTGTGTGTGTGTGTGTGTGTGTGTGTGTGTGTGTGTGTATGTGTGTGTGTGTGTGTGTGTGTAGGCCCAGGGAGCAGAAAGGGCAGAGAGCAGGTGATCTGATAGTGGTGTGTGACTCTCAGTATGAAGCCATTTTATCCCACTGCACCTCCCATATGTTTTATTCATCCTGTATACTGTAGCTGCGTATCACATGGTGAGGATTTATGACCGATCTGCTAGACTTACTTATGAATATATAATATTATATTGTAAATATGTTAGTAGTAGTACAACTACAGAATCACTTGTTGTTTTAGATGACATCATAAAAGAAACATGTAGGGGGAGAAGGGGGTAAGTTGTGCCAGTGGGTAAGTTGAACCACCCCCTGTAACCAGGCAACGCCTTATAGTTGTAATCACGTAACCAGAAATTATGCAAGCTCGTCCCATTTCAAATTGCCTGTGAAAGAGGCAATCTCTCCCACTCATTGTGGTCTGGTAAGTAAACATTTTTAAAAAAAAAACGTTTTTTGCTTGTCAAAGTAAATGTTCTAGATGTCAGCTATATCGGCTGTCATGTAAAACATTTTTTATCCAGGTTTAAACACATATATTGTATATGTTGATGTGTTGCAGCGTATTAAACCATGTGAATCATTAAGCTAAAGATGACTCTGAATTTTAATGCTAGGCTATTTTTTCTAAAATGGTGGCTATGGGGTAGAGTGAACAATGGGCCTTGGGGTAAGTTGAGCCAGTTTTTCAATGGAGAAATGAATGAAAGTAGGCCAAGTTGATAATAAGAGCTCATTGTAGGCTACATTCAAAGTTGAATTCACCCTGTGTTTGATTGGTAAGATGTATGAAATTGTATCACCATTTGTATGATTACTTTTCCTTTTAAAAGAAAAAACAATCAATTCAATCGAAATTTATATTAAAAATATTTGAAAAGCTAAACTTGTATTTGGTTTGTTATTTATTGTTTATAGTTACCTTTAACCCTTGTGTTATGTTCACATTTCGCACCCTTTGGCAAAGTTTGGGTCAAATTGACCAGGGACATATTTCAGGGTTTGAAAAAAATACAGAACTAAATTCACCATGCACAATTCCTTATATATATTGTCTTTAACTCATTCCCCAACAATATAAATGAAATATATGATTAGTTTTTGAAAATACTCTTTGCTAGATCAATTGTAACAATGGAAGTGTCTATCATTTTTTGTGATAAAAATGTAATTTATGTAAAAAAAAAATGCACTGTAATAAAAACTAGGTTTACATTTTGCTCATGCTTTTCTAGGACAAATGTAAATGAAACATTTTTTCATTAATGTTTATTATTTTTAATCTGTCATATAATAATCAAAGCCCTGAAGGAAATAAAGCAATTTAACAGCAATTGAAACACAAGAACCACACGTCCAAAAGTATTTGGCTGTGAAATATATAGAGATGATGAAACATCCATATAAATGAGATAGAACAGATATAAACACAAAGCAAATAAAAACAATTAACAGTCACTATTCATAAAATCCAGTATATCCGAAAAATATATTGATGAAGTGACGCTGCAGAACATCAGAGTCAATGGGCAAGTCCGACCTCACAGCTGGCTGTGGGGGTCTTCCAGAAGCTGACTGTGGGGGTCTTCTTGCGGCTGGCTGTGGGGGTCCTTCAGCGGCTGGCTGTGGGGGTCTTCCAGCAGCTGGCTCTGAGTCAAGTTCATCTTCCAATTTGCTGTCAAATTCTGAGTTTACCTCCACATTATCCTCATCTTCAGAAATGTCTTCCTGTTCCACTTCACCGTGTTCTTCTAATGCATTCCACTCACTCTCATCCATTATTAGCTCCAAGGCTCTCTGAGCAGAATATCTTTTGGCCATTTTGTTGGTAGATAATTCTGCACTATACTGTAATGTGAGGTTATGTCTCTGTTTAGTCCCTCCTCCGGCGTGCAGGTGCGAGGGGGACAGTGCGAGAAAATGTAAAATGTTTATACATTTCTGGAAGATCTAAAAGTTTTATAATGTTCTAGGATAGTTTTGTGTACACACTATAAAGGGTAAAGATCAAGGAAAAACAGGATCAAACAGCTTCTCTATGCATACAATTGTGTGTGTGTGTGTGTGTGTGTGTGTGTGTATGTGTGTGTGTGTGTGTGTGTGTGTGTGTGTGTGTGTGTGTGTGTGTGTGTGTGTGTGTGTGTGTGTATGTGTGGTGTGTGTTTCTGTGTGTGTTTCTCTGTCTGTCCTGGTATTTTATCCGGGTCAGATTGACCCGAACCTCTTATGAAGGGCATAAATGCGGGTGGGCATTTTTTCATAAGTGGAAAAAAATAAAAACAATTCCACATGTCCTTCGCAATAAATAAGCCCAGGCCATTGAGTTTCGAAAATATCCTTATATATATTTGTATTAATTGAAAATGGAAATCGGGTCAATTTGACCCGAACACCACACAAGAGTTGATGTGTTGTAGGTATGCCCAGGTTTGAACAGTGGTTCAATTTACCCCCTGACCTGGATAAATTTACCCCTGACCCGGGGCAAGTTGAGCCACAAGACCACTTTTTCTTTAGAAGTAATATTTTCACTGCCCTTGATCAAATATTAATTCTTATCATTGCCATCGATAGGAGACATCCTGAATTATGGGTGTGTGTTTTCATTTTTACTGTGTCATTTCTCCTTGCTTAGAGGACAGCAGCATAACAAAAAAAATGGCTCAATTTACCCCACTCTCCCCATATTAATTCTGGAACAATTAAATCAATGATCAACAATTGTATAATTAATCGTTGCAGTTGTGTGTCAAGCAAAAATACAAAATCTTTGCTCATTTCAGCTTTTTAAATGGCAGGATTTGCTGTGGATTGTAGCTTCTTTACATTATAAATTGACAAATCTCTATGTTTTGGACTATATGTTTTTGCCAAAGCAAAGCAATTTGAAGACATCACGTGGTGGTCATAATAATTCTAGTCTGGTAGTCTGGCTGTTGCTCAATTTCGTCCACATGGCAGTTGCCTCCCAGACACGTTTCTTTCTGAATGACTGCTGCTGGCTACACACAAAGCACACCATATTAAATGGATTGTGACCACAGTCTATGATTGTGACACAGTCCGCATCATATTTCATAACCCCTCATATCTATTTGTTCCATCCAATACATGTTGCTATATAAACTTGTTTACACAATTGTAAATCAAATTCGGTAAAAACTACAACATCGTACCACATTTCCAGCCTCTTCCTGTTCCTGGTCCTCATTGGTTGGTGTTTAGTTTTCTTTGAGACATGTGATTGGCTCTCTGTCCCTCATGCGAGTGTCGTCACACAGTGATTGCCTCCCTCCGACGTCGCTGAGTCCAGTTTAGTCTAGCGACAGTCAGATAAGCGTTCAGTGAACAGAGGAGCAGAGTTGCGACTACAAGTCTACAATTATATCTGTGTCACATTACCCAGAGGACGGATTCATCTCCAGACATCTGCACCAGGTGAATAATACGACGGACACTGTCGGTTGTTTTTATTGTTGTTCTAGCTTGTTTTTCGACTGTTGAATTCACCCAATACTTTCCCTACGTTACGTTAGCGCCCCTCTGAATGCAACCTGCCAGCTAGCAGCTTTGCTATCCAGCTAATTCTGGCTGTCAAAACAACAGAGGAGCATAATCTGCTAGCCAGCAAGAAAGCACTTCTTCGCGCTCTCTTTACAAGGCGTTATCCCCCACGTGGAGGCTTTAATTGGTATATTTAAAGGCATATTTAAAGGTCGATGTGGTAAGCTGTCAAAATCAACACAGGCTCTGGTAAATAGTTATCTGGCTTCTTTGGGATGTGGCATCTCTTGTTAGCGGAATAGCCTTCTCCCTAGCTCGGTGTAAACAAACCATCACCATAGCCTGCCGATGGGCTGCAGGCTGCATCCTTTTTTTTTTTTTATCTTTGACGACGCAGCTTAGGTCAAATGTAAGGTTAAACTGTTTTTCTGGGTAAACATATAGAAAATCGCCCCCTTTGTATGGGTGATTAAAGTACGAACTGTCGCTGTAAACATGAACTGTTAGTCTGGCTGGAGTTTGGGTTTCTTTGTCTCGCTGCTCGCCTGTGTTGACTCCTGTCTACTCTCTCTCTGTGTCGGAGTTTGCGTTGGTGAGTGGCGCATTTTGCTCTTTAACTGCGCACTTCAACGTATTTCATTCATGTGAATGGACCAGTCCAGAAAGCCCGTATTGTCTTATTAAGAACAAGATGCAAGTAGGTGCTGGAAATGCAGATGTATTCTTTGTCAGTCCTGTTCCTGCTGACTCAGCGTTCTAAATACATGTTTATTATTTGGCTTATTGCTTTGTTGTTTTTGATGTATTGTGAAAAAAAGAAAGAAAAAGCTGAACATAATAAAATAACCTTTTTGGAACATATCCAGTATTTATTTCATGAACTAATGATGTTCTTATGTAAGATAGTAAGTTGATGTTCCTGTTGTTGACTTCCAGACCGGTCTGTATGGTTTATGAAATTCCGGTTTTAACGAGGATTGCATACAGTCAAACCAAAGCGCTTTTTTTGCTCCTAGAATTATTTGTATTGTTAACCAGACAATATTAACTATTTTGGTATATATATATATATGTTTTCTACAATATTAGAAAATATAAAAATGAGAAGCAGTACTATGTGTATGCCCATCCCATTTCAGTGTTCTTCTGTTCAGTTTGCAATAAAGCATGAAGTCATCTCATAAATATTTCATGGGCTGGGTAGCTGATAGCCTATTTGTCTAAAACCCAAACTTTATATGTACAAAAACACTCCCAGACCCATAGCTCATGGTTATTTTATGGATCAACCACGTTTTAACTCCTATACTTAAAGAAGACATTTTGAACTAGACTTTGATAAATAAAATAAATTACATTTGTCCGGTTGCTGTTATTCTTAAATTGCACTTTTGCACACCACTGTACTTCTTTGTCTAAACTCACATAGGGATGCAAAGCAGATCCACGCATCAGTCTTTGTATACAGACATATCTATGTATGTATCTGTGATCCGTAGTAAAATTAAGTCGTGCACACAGCACTCGCAGTACCACAGTAAGCTCACAATGGAGATCCTTTATCTCCCATGTGATTCACACCCTAGAACCCTTATATTAATCTGACCAGGACATTTCTAGTAATTTCCTGTTGGAATATATTGATTTGCAATTATTCAAAGAATGAATTCCGAACTTCCATAGCTTGAGCTGATGTGTGCACCACAATAGTTTAATCCTGCTAGACATGGCTATTGAGCAAGCATACGTCATGTTTTTTACTGGAAGTACAAATCATTAGAGAATTGAATGTGTAATGAAGTCACTCTTTGACAGTGTGCCAGGCAGAAGAGCAGCTAAACATAGCTTCTACGAATAGTAGAGAACTGTCAGTGTTAAACGGATTGATCATAAGAAAGAGTAGCTGTGTCTCTCTTCCTTTTGTATCACTTATCTTGTCTCAGTCTGAGCTTTCTTTCCTTTGTTTGTGTGAATATCACACAATAAGCACATTTCTCTTAAATGGTTTATCCTGTAATTGTGTTGCTTCAATGAAAATGTACACTCGTAACACTTGCAGCTAAATAAGCCTGGTAATTTACTTTGTCCATGGAGAGTAAGCATCTTACGCCCTAAACGCTTATGAGAGTAATCAGCAAAAGTTTTGTGCTATCATATTTTTCAAAGCATAACGTCATAAAATATTCCCTGCCTTATCTATCCAGAGAAATGTGAGTTATTTCCAGAAAAACAGAAGAAACGGACACCCTCATTTTCCACCTTGTTAAAACATTAAGATAGACTTACATGTCGGCACAGACACCTGAGTAAAGTGAGATCATTGACCTCTGCCTCAAGCTCCATCAAGGAGTTAGCTAAAAAAACATTCTGTGATTTGCACCCTTCAGTGTGTTGTTCAGCCTTTATTCAGACAAATGGCATCGATGTCTGTATATAGTTGTCAGTAGGTTCTCCTTTCATCTGAACTTTTCGGGGACCTATTTTTATCTTTGTGCGAGCCACCTTTGGTTTACCGCCCAGTGCTTATAAACCACTGCTTTACGTTGCCCTGTGTTCAGCAGCAGACCCAGCAGCGCACTGACCTTGTTGTGGTCCGCTCAGTGCTGTTCAGCTGGTTTCATGTTCAGGGACAGAGAGCAGATTTCTTTGGAAAATGTTTTTGTGGTCATTCAGGCAGGATGGAACCAGTTAGAGTGTCAGGCTAGGCATTGTATGGTGTGGGCTCAGGAACATTTTCCACATTTAATTTCATGACAACTTGATATGTTCAGAGATTCTCTGCTTTAGTTGTTGTCCTATTTGAGGTTAGACTTCGGCCCTTCTTTAGAGAGACGATGACAAACTCAGCAGTTGTATATCAGATCATTTTTCAGCCCTCATTACCCGCCCCAGTTGAGAGTTGATAAAACGGTGCCAGGCAGCGCTAGCCTGCTGCATGGATGTTTCATCTGTTTTCTTTTTGGTTTTTCACATGGATCTATGGTATTGTGTCTGTGAAGAAATCTGATAATAATGGCACTTCTGCAGGCTAATCAGGAAATGTATTTATTTGTTTGGTTGTTTAGTTTTTTAAACCAAACCATAGACTATGATACATTGGACTGGTCACCTCTGGCCAAGGACACCTGAATGTCACCAAACTTTTGACAAATGCTTGTGTATGTAATCTGAAATTACATTATTATCTTGTCTTCTGGTACAATTAATTAAGAATTGTGTTGGATTATAATGCGGGGCGATTTAGTTTTGGCCTGTAACATACATAAGGAACATTCTTATACTAATTATTCCACCTTCCACAATATTAGCGCGTGGTAGTGTTGCTGCTACGTAGCTGCCTGTTTACTGACAGAACTATGGTGTGTATGTGTGTTTGTGTTTGGTTTACTTCACACTGTTTCCCTTTGTTTATCATAAGACTGCTGGCAGCAGCATCAGTCACTCACTGTTGTACCAGGACTGAGAGATAACCAGGGGACTCACAAGTACACAAACAACTCAGATATCACGTGGTGTTGTTCAAATATCAAAGATGAAGATAATTTTCTGTTTATTTTTAATGGCTACTGTTCAATGTTTCCGCCACACCAGGGCTGAGAGGGCGTCCACCCCGAGAGCGGAATTGAGCCGTCCCTTATAGATACTATCTCTTTACGTATTAGTGATGGGAATTCCGGATCATTTGGCTGGCTCACTCTTTCGGCTCCTAAACGGCTCTTCATGTTACCACAGTTTACCATGGAGCCTCAGTTTCGCCGCTCCGGTGCTCGCAGTTCACGCGCGTGCTCCACTAGCACCCCCCCGCCAAGGCTCGCCGGCAGTACACTTTCCGTCACAGGAACACGCTTTGCTGGTGGCGAAAATAATCCCACCAGACTTCTTTGCCCCTCCAACAGGGGGATGTCCTTGTCCTATTTCCTTTTCGTCATTTCAAGCGATAAAAACTCGATCTTCTCTCTAATTATTTAGTTTTTGGACTCCCTCGGCTCGAGTCCAGGGCGTTCAGCTGAATAAGGGCGTCAAATGACGGCAAGACGCCCCCCTGGCTGAAACGCTGCTACTGTTGGTTTATTCATTTTGGATTAAAAGGTGTGTGGACGTAGAACAAATATGGTAAACTGGCCTGCAAATATTATGAAGTATATCATTAATTTTCTCCAAAAGTAAAGTAGGTAAGAGCAAACACTGACTAGCTTTCACAAAAAGCCAAACGGTGTTAGAGAATTAAAGGTGTGTTTTCACTAATATCATGGTAGGGTGGGCGTGAGTGTGATAAGTGCAGTTTCCAGTTTGATAACATGGTCTCAGTGAACAGTAAAAGCAGTCATGTGGTCTCCAACAGCAGGTTTAAATCATTGTTAAGCTGCCCCAATTACAAAGGGAGGCTTATACACAACCCCCTCCCATAGGAACACACACAGCATAAAGCAATGTAAAGTAAATTGCATCATCAAATAAAGAGTTTGTACAAGAGTGTCAAATCTAATTTTTTTTGGATAGAAATTGTGATTTCCAACTCCACAAAACAGCTAGTGGAAGCAGGGCATTTTAGATAACAAAATAACTACACATTTACCAGCCAGAAGCCCCTCAGGAACTTATTGCAAATCAAATTTGATATTTAGCATAAGAACCGGATTAAACTCAATATTTTATTTGTTTATGTCCGGTTAATTTGCTTTGTAGGGATTCAAAAAGTATTTGATGTCAATTCTAAATGTCTTTCTACCTAAGTAAGCACGGTTGGGGGGCTTAAGGTATTGACACTGTACCAAGAAAAGACACTGAAGAAATCCCACATTGATTAAACTACTCCTACACACCCAACTCTTCCCCTCCCACACTCACCCTGACTGTTCCAGTACCTATAGGCAGATGGAGAAAGGAGAGACGGAACGGACTAGGTATGGATATCCATTTTCGGATAACAATTCCATGACTTGTTTCCATAATCCAATCCAGTTCTTGAACGATCAATACAATTGTATTAATCAATTTTAAAGGATCAAAGTTTCGGACCCAGGTGATGTCATACTTCACTGGGTTGTTTCAAGGGCAATGTGTTGTCACCGTTGGTCGGTAGCTTATATAAGGTGTTTATAGACGTTTATGGATTTTGGACTAACCTTAACAATAAAAGATATTCCTCCCCTGTCTAAGTGTCTGAGCTGTTGACTTTGCATAAATTGGGTTCACATTTAGGTATATGCTGAAATAGACACGCTTTAAAGGTCCCATGTTATGGCCATTTCTACTGATCATAATTCCATTGTTGAGGTCCACTAAAATAGATTTACATTGTTCAATTTTCCAAACTCACATTGGTTTCTCATACAGCATCTCTGTATAGTATGTGTATTCGCTCTCTGTCCAAAACGGCTTGTTGGAATTCCTGCCCCCCGCTCCCTGTGAACTCAGTGTGCTCTGATTGGTCAGCTTGCCCACTCTGTTCTGATGAGACCACCACCGTTACAGCAGAACATCAGTGATTATGTGTTAGAATGGCGTTAGCAACCAGAAAATGACACCAGTAATGACAAACAGATGAAAATGCTGCGTGGGGTCTGGGTGCCGTGTTGGCGGGACGTTGCGGGGCTCGTTGCTGCGAGGAGCGGACAGTGTGAGCTGGCTTACTGGTGTCGTTTTGTGGTTGCTGCGTGGGGTCTGCGAGACATCGAGACATCGCGAAACTCAGCCTGAACTCAGCCTGAGCACCATGGACGCGGGAAGGGGGGGCTGCATCACCCACATCTGCGAGACTCCACTAGTACCCACACCCCCAAACCTACAGTGTAAGCGCGTCACAGTTTAGCCGCTGAGAGAGTGTGTGTGTGTGTGTGTGTGAGAAGCTCCACTTGGTTCCCAGAAAAAGAAAATTATCCAACGAAGTGTTCTGGGGCAGCATAGACAGGTATTTTCTGTGTTAGAGTTTTACTCGCTACAGGGTGTACTTTGAGGGTTTGTGACTCTGCAGACCGTTTACATGCAGAAAAACCTTCATAACACACAAGGGGACGGGTAATAACCAGAAAAGCATGACATGGGACCTTTTAACATGAGTAAAGAAATGATACAGATCGGCATAAACCTGATTTGACAGATTATTTACTGATAAGCTTGTGTAACCTGTTCAACAGTCTGCTGTTTTCTGTGACAGACTGTCTGACCTGAAACAACAGGTGGGATGTCGTGGAAAAGGTCATTCCCATGTCCAATTTCAGGATTCGCCTCATTGTTAAAGCAACATTGGGTAAACATGCATTACATTTTATAAACCAACTATCACACAGAACCTCTAATATCATCATCAGTCAAATATCGGACCTTCTGAAAGATTATCAACCAACGAAAGACTGATTTAAGACAGATCGAGCGGCTTTAAAGCGGTTTTAGTTGGTGTTATTATAACAATGTGACTGTGTGTCAGAGAGGAGAGTAATGACAGCGGGTGACAGGCCACACAGGCCATATCTGACAATGTGACTCAGAGTGAGCACACTCTAGGGAGGAAAGGCATGTTGCCTGACAGCCACTAACATTCATAACGCATGAACTAGGAGCATATACTGAGAACTGAAGTTGAACAGGGATACTGTTGCATTGCTGTGGGAGTGGATACACGTCCTATATTGTATGTCTAATGTTGTTTTTAAGCATGTAGTTATACATGTATCTCTAGCCTTGTGGTTATTGTAATGTCCCAAAGTAGACTATAAACAGAAAATGTTACAGGAATTTACTTGAAATCTCTCTAATCGTCCAACACAGTGTATATGACTTTATGTTGTTGTTTTAGCTTGTTGGCCTTTCCAGCACACACATGTCTTTAATAATGCACTCCTTTATAGCCCAACCTGGAGCTGCTAGCTGAAACTTACTTAATTACAGAGATTTAGATGAAACAATTAGCAGGAGGCAAATAGCCGCTAACAACAGAGGAACAACAACTCGTCTTGATTAGAAAATATTATTTAACCTTTTTTATGTATGTAAGTATGTGGTTCTGCCAGAGAAGTTCATAAATTCTTATGCAAGCTATCATTTCTCTTGCTTGCATAAGAAAAGGCTATTTGCTCCAATATAGCAATAATGTACACACAATTTAATGAGAATTGGAACAATTAAGGGTCTGCTTTGAAAGCCTTTTTTATTTACTTGAAAGCAAACCAAACATGGTTTAAAAAAACACATCTACTGCTGTCCTTCAGTGAATATCAGGTGGTTGTAAAACGTACTATTTGACCTTTATCCTACAAGTTGTTTTTGGCCGAACAAAAGTAAAGGAAAGTCAGTGCTTTTCTTCAAATACTCTATGACCTACATTACACAAACACCCACACACTCATGCAGCACGCAGGCGTATTGATCTGACAACCAGACGAGGCTGCAGGGCCGGTTTGGTGAGTCATGTCTTCTGTCATTCTTTAATAATGTCTTGTTTTTCTGTTTCTTTGGTAAGCACAAGTAATGCCCTCACCCACTTCTGTCCACTGCCTTTGTCTGCACTGCACTTCCTCTTCAAACATGGGTTCTGTAGTGCTCTCTAAACCAAATATAATAACCAAAATCCAATAAGGTCCCCTGCCGAAGGGTCAATGTATGTTTTGGTCATTGGATTGTTTTTCCACAAATGGATTCAAAAACAAAAAACGACTGGATATTTGATTTTCGTTTTCAAATTGAAAAACCAAAATTGAAATACAAGGCGTTTTTCTTTATCATGGTCAAAAATGGATTTGCTAAACTTAAAAAAACGGGATGATTTTCATTTTCTACTTCTCAAAACAAAAAATAAAATCACTAGAAAACAGAAACAAAAAAAACCCAAGTTTTTTCATCCTCTGCTACCGGAAGTTGTCTTTCAGAATAAGAGCGCAGATGAGGACGGTCAATCCGTGTATCTATGTTCCATTTTTTTCACAACGAAAACAGCCAAGACACATATTGAGCCCAGAAAATCAATGTTATTAAGGGCTGTAGATACAATAGACCTGTTTCTAAAAATGGACAACATTGTTAGGAGATTTCAACTATACAGCGATTCTGCACTGCGGTCAACTCAGCCGTCTCTCCAGTTTGTTATTATTTTTTCTGCCATTAGTTCTTTGTGAGATTGATCCTGTTGGACTCAGTAGGCTAGTAGTGAAACTACTCCCACAAGTACTATGAAGTACTTACTGTGTACTTTTCCAGTAATCCTCTGTCAATGTCCGCTCCTGAGAACAAGAATGCATGTTTCGCTGCTATTTTGAATAAGCGTTAAAACACCTTTCTTGACTGATATTGTTGGACAGAGTATTTTAAGAGGACATGATATCAGCAATACTTCCAGTCAGCAGTCCGGCAGCGCATTTTAGACCTAACAATATTGATATTACATAGATATATAGATATAGCATATCATTGATGCAGTCTTTCTGAACACTTTTTAAATAAAATACTGCAAATGAAGAATATTTGTAATGTTCTGCACAGATAGTGCCTTAACTTGAATTTAAAAACATGTGGCAACTTTATTAATACAGCAGATGAAAAGATTTGTGGAAGGATAAATTCTTCATGGGCTTCAATGGATCTCTAGATAAAGGGTGTTTTATGGTTGCTTGTATTATCCTCAGATAGTTGTTTAAATAACTAGTGACATTTTTATAAATATTGGATAAAAGGGCCCCAGAAAAGGTATATATATATACATTGTATCTTTATCTATATCTTTACATTGTATGTATATAGATATATATGTAGATAGATATATATATATATTAGGGGTGTAACGGTTCACAAACATTTCGGTTCGGTACGTACCTCGGTTTTTAGGTCACGGTTCGGTTCGGTACAGCAGAAAAAATTATCACAAAACATAAAATATATATATATATTTTTTATTATTATTAAACTGTGAATAATGTATTCACTCAAATAAATACAAAATATAATAAAATGAACATTTAAGGTGCAGCATTTCAATGAACCGAAATAATCTGTATATGAACTTTACTGTACTAGTACCTAAGCAGCCAGTTTGACATTATGACTTGCTTGTCATTGTATTTTCATGTTTTTTTAAAGAAAAATTAACTTGTCCACATTGCTTGCCGAAAGGGCAGATCTGCTGGCACTAACAATGTCTCCTGCTGTGGAGAACACCCTCTCGCAATGGGACACACTTCCATGCTCACCGACAGGCCCGGACTGGCCATCGGGAGGACCGGGAAGTGTATGTGTGACGCGAGCGAGAACGCGCACACCTTACGTGTATTGTTTTTTTTGTTAGCATCTGGTGCTAGCTAGCTGCGCTAACGGATATAAGGAACTGTTTCAATGAAAACAGAGGAGCGGCATTTCGCCGACAACTGCGCCGAGCACTTGACTTTATGCAGATAGCCAGACAGTGGGACATTGTACGAAAAGTCAGCACACTCAGCACGGATAGTGCGCGCAACATGATTGCAGCGTCCAGGCAGCTCCCGTTCGAGCATATGCCTTGAGTTTCACATAGCTCCAAAGATCCATCACAGTACACACACACACACACACACACACACACACACACACACACACACACACACACACACACACACACACACACACACACACACACACACACACACTGTATGAGAGAGGTTCCAGGTTGAATTGAGGCGAATATTTATCATTGTTTTCATATTCATTATTCATAAAGCGTATTTGTCCACTCATATGTTGATAAGAGTATTAAAAACTTGAAAAATATTCCTCTAAGGTACATTTAGAACAGATAAAAAATGTGCGATTAATTTGCGATTAATCGCGATCAACTATGGACAATCATGCGATTAAATATTTTAATCGACTGACAGCCCTTATATATAGATATAGATATATATATCTATATCTATATTGATATAGATATATTATATATAGATATATAGCCTGGCCGGCTCAGCCAGTCTGTATTTCTTCAAGCACCACAAGATTCTGAGTTTATAAATTACAATTCTGGGCCATTGATTGTGTCATTTCTCCAAACTCATACAGTAAAAATGGCTGTTTTTGAAGCCTTAAAATGGTGCAGGAAAAGGACTTTACATTGGGTTATACTTAAAGACAGGACTTTTCAGTTAAGAGAAGAGAAAAAAGGAAAGAGAATTGTTATAATGGGTGATGTAACATTAATGACAGACATAATATGAGGTCCTTGGCACTAGTGCTGCGTACCTGGACTCACATTCAGGTTTAGGTCCGGACTCAAGTCCAGAGGTTCAGGTTCAGGTCCGGACTTATAAGTCCGGACCTGAACCCATGGCTTGCGTCAAGTTGTGTGAGTAACTAAAGTGAACTTATTGTGAGCTAATTATCAACTGAAAATAAACTCATAATCAACTCAAATTCAAACTCGTCAGGTTTATTGTGCTCCCTTCCAACTTGGGTACATTTCTCTACAAAGTACAAAAAAAAACACTTTTTGACACTTAGTCTACAAATGACTTATGACAGCAACTACAGTGAACTACTACAAAGTTCAAACATCTATTTCATTTACCACACTAAAGTAACCAAACAGTCCCTGAGCTGACTGAGCCTAAATCCCTAAAACTTTGCTGAAAGGTAGAGTGTAGAGTAGACTATACGCATTACACTGTTACACACCTACTATACAGTATACACTGTAGTGACTACTACTCAACCACGCTGTCCACTATGTCTAAGCCAATCACATCGCTAGCTTCCCTTGACGTCACACAGATCTCGCGAGCAGTTGCGATATTTTGCAAGACTTCGTGAGTTCAGTTATGGCGGCCGTATCAGAAGCCGACACGATATTTTTCGTCTTTTCTCAGCGCAAATTTCTCGATCTATGGAAGGTTTTAGATGGTTTAGAACAAAAAGGAGAATATACGTAAGTGCTAGTTTTTTTGCGAGTCCAAGTACCAGTTCCCGACGTTCCGGTTTTAACCGGACTTGAACCGAAACTTTTTACATGTCCAGTACTGGTTCGGCGTGCCGCTACGCAGCACTACTTGGCACTCAGACTCTAGAGGGGTCATTTTGTGATCATGGGGCATCACCCTTACAGCATCAGGACAATATCATATGCCAGACACTGGAAGTGTGCTTGAGGCATTGACTGGGACTGATGGAAGGATGAGGCTGATGAGACTGAAGAATCTGCGAGGTACGAACTAGCGGTTGAGGAATAATTATATACTAAAAGACAGCAGCATCATAGGAGGGCAACCATGTGACAGTGTGTTACTTTTGGTGAAGGATATTTGTGACCAGCTATCCAGGCCAGACTCTAAAGACTTTCCAAGGTGTAAAAATGCTGCTGCCGGAGTACTGACTGGAAGTATTGCTGATATCATGTCTACCATCCCCTTAAAATACTCTGTCCAACAATATCAGTCTCAGGAAGAAAGGTTTTTTAACGCTTTATTAAAAGAAAAACATGCAACAAACAAATGGACCGTAGATACACGGATTGACCGTCCTCATCTGCGCTCTTATTTTGTAAGGTAACTTCCGGTAGCAGAATATCAAAAACCGGTAGTTTTTTTGTTTCTGTTTTCTAGTGATTTTATAAAATGAGTATAAAATAAAAATCTTCCCGTTTTTTAAGTTTAGTAAATCCATTTTTGACCATGATAAAGAAAAACGCCTTGTATTTCAATTTTGTTTTTTCAATTTTAACACGAAAATCAAATATCCTGTCGTTTTTTGTTTTTAAATATCCATTTGTGAAAAGAAAATCCAATGACCAAAACATACACTGATCCCCCTTCCTTTCTGTATACAATGTGATATACATGGGTTTTAGCACAAACAGTTGCATCCATGACAGATGGCTCCTTAATGTGGGTCCTCAGTATAAGAATGAGAAATGGGTACTTCTTCTTCTTCTTTTTCACTCGGCTTCCAATATTTACAACTGCTTCCCAGCTGCACCACTCACTCTTTCTCTTGAGGAGGAAAAAAACAAGAACAAATCAATTGACATTTCTTTTCAGTTTTCAGTCGTTCTTATTTTCTTTCTCTCCTAAGTGTCCATTTTCTTTCTTTCGATCGGAATTTCTGTTTGTTTTTTTGTCCATTGCCACGATTGATTTTTGGAGCTGTCTTTACAGCTCTACAGTGACAATGACTGACTCCACATTGTGTCTGTGTGTGTGTGTTGCGGCACATGCCTGTGTGAAATACTGCACATGAAGAAATGACCTTGTAGGCTGTTAGCATGCTAATCTTAGCATATAAGCAGTGTTGGGCAAGTTACTTTTAAAATGTAACTAGTAATAGTTATAGTTACTGCTCTAAAAAAGTAACTAATTACTTTTATAATTTAGTAACTAATAAAGTAACTAGTTACAAGTTACTTTACTTTAAATAATAATAACAATAAAAATAAAAGTTTTTGTGTTGTTTTTTGCTGACTAGTTCTCTGAAGGCATGCAACAGACTCGACTGTTGCGATGGGCAGCATGTCCTCAACAACATACCTGGCAATCAATGTTTAGTCGACTCTGGGTTACATGTGACATCGTTTTTTGGCTGTTTAGATGGTGTTGCTCCATCTGGGTCACTGCCGGTGGTTGAGACGGTGGGGTCTTTGGCGACTAGTTTTATAGCCCCATGTAGGATTACTGAGGTGCTTCAGGAGATTGGCATTGCTGTTATTCGATGTGGACAATGCTTTCTGTCCTGCACACAGTTTACATTTTACCGTAATATTTTTTGCGTCCTTTATCCCCCACAAATTGAAAATAGTGGTTATATTTCCAAGTTGCAAATGCGCTGCTGCTCTCGCTGATACTTGCATCTGCCATTGTGTGTGTGCGTGCCGGTTGTGAGCGTTGCCGTGTGTGTGTGTGTTAGCATTAGCAAGTGTTCGTGTGTGTGTATTTTCCCCATAAGGCAAGACCCGCCCAACTCTGTCTCTGATTGGCTTACCCTGAAATGTTACCCCGCGTTAACCAATCATCACTCCTCTCTGGATACTTTCACTTTTCCATGGTGCTGTGAGAAGAAAATGCATTCATAAACATCACTACATATCAATCAATCAATCAATCAATCAATGTTTATTTATATAGCCCAATATCACAAATGTTACATTTGTCTCAGTGGACTTCACAATTTGTACAGAATATCAGTATGACAACACGACACCCTCTGTCCTTAGACCCTCACATCGTACAAGGAAAAACTTCAAGAGAAAACCCACAGTTTAAAGGGCAAAATGGGAGAAACCTCAGGGAGAGCAACAGAGGTGCAATAGATGCTGTGTGTAAATCAAAAAGATAATACATTTACAACATAGGTAGACCAAATGTTTGGAAATGCATGTGTCTATAATGAGATGATGAATCCACGAGGATGTCAGCAATCTTGTGGGAGCCATCATGGAAGTAGTATGGTGAGAGTCAGGCAGGACCGCAGAGACAGGTTCAGCCATGACTTGAAGTCCAGGACTCAGATCCAGAACTCAGGATCCAGGACACATGACCACAGCAACAGGATTAGCCTCGACTCAGGATCCCGGCGTATATATGGACACAACAAAAGAGATTTGGGGGAAGCTGGGTTAATCGGAACATGAGAGTACACAAGTACAAACAGACAGAAAGACGGAGTAAGGTGCCCCCCCCAACAGTCCAAGCCTATAGCAGCTAAACTAACGTGTCTACATACATGCACTCCCTTAGGATAGGTTGAGGGAAAAGGGTAGCAAGTAAGAAGTAGGAATCAGAGGTGGAGAGGCACACACAGGGAGAAAGGTCCCCACTGGAACCTTAATTGGTTAGAGGTAAGGAGTAGGTCAGTGGCTACATTCCATACTCCCGGGCCGGGCTAGGCATTCTCTGCAACCTGTTACCCTCTATTACAGGGATCACCAACTACATTTGTCCAAGGGCCAAAATGTATCCAATAGACACTATCGCGAGCCAGCGATTTTTATATAGTCCACAAGCACGCTTGGGTACTGCGGACCGCATAGCGCTTAGCAGACTCTTCACGCTAACGAAAGATCACTTCTAGGCAGGGTTGGGAGGGTTACTTTGTAAATGTAATCAGTTACTGAATACTGAATACATGCTCTGAAAGTAATCAGAATACAGTTAGTTACGTATTCAGATTACTTTTAGAATACTTTTGGAATACTTTCTTTTTCCATAACAGATGGGTATGTTTTGGTGTACAGGAGACACTTATTTTACTGTTTTAATGGCTTATCAAGAACTCAAACACAACATCTTGGTGTCATTATGGGCAGCTCCCTCTCATCTGCACCCCGCATAAAAACCATCACTGCATTCTTTGTACTGTCTTAAAACATTTCCTTGGAATATGTTATGAATTGTAAGGTGTCCTTGGGTGCTTTTAAAGGCGCCCCTAAATAGAATGAGTTGTCATTATTATTTATTATCTGAAACGATGTAATAACTTTTAAAACGTTTTCCAGTCACTTGCCCCATGCATTCAGCAGCAGCAGGCCATTCACTTTGATTTGATCCCGTTATGAAATGTCATCATTTCGACAATAAATAAATGCTACATAAACGCTATCTTGCACATTTTATCTAACCATCTCCGTTTCTAACTTTCAATATATTTTAAAAGAGATCTCTCTCTCATCTGCGTGCTGGGGCGGGGCCTCACAGACACACTGCATCTCTCTCGCTCACAGACATGCTGCAGTGCTGTGCAGTGTGCACAGAGTTCTGCCGGTAATGAATATTACATTTTGTGAGGAAACTTTTCCACCAATAATTCCAATAAGTTCCAAAATGTATTCACTTCAGGTTTACAAAAGTAACTGTAATCAGATTACTCGTTTTTTAAATGTAACGCGAGCTGAATACAGTTAGCCTACTTGATTTTTGTATTCTGATTACGTTACTCTGTTACATATATTCCGTTACAACATAACCCTGCTTCTAGGCTACTGTCCCGCAGCTCCTGCCTCTCTGTTGGACTCTGTCGCAGCGGGGCTGCTGCTGTGGAGCGCACAAAGAAGACTGTTCACAACGAAGGGTCACTTCTTCTTCAAGGCAGGGAAGGTTTCGCAGTAGGCAGTCTACTGTCCCGCAGCTGCTGCCTCTCTGTTGGACTCTGGTACTGCACCTTACTCACGAGACGTTGTAAAAAAAGAAATGGGCGGGGGGCAAACGCACTAACCACTCCGCCAACGCCACAGTCACCCAAGTCGCGCGGGCCGGATGAGAATGTCTGGCGGGCCGGATGTTGCCAGCGGGCCGCCAGTTGGTGGTCACTGCTCTATTAGAACCTTGAGAGGTCAGAGAGGGGAAAGGTTTGGATAAAGTTTTAAATATAAGATCTAAGTTTTTAGGATTTAAGTGAAAGAGTAAGAACTAAAATGTATAGGTGAAGAGGCACAACGTGTCTACGTCAATGCACTCTTATTAGATTATTTTATTTATCACTATAAGCTTTATCAAAAAGGAAGGTCTTAAGCGCACTCTTAAAAACGGATAGGCTGTCTGCCGCCCGAACACAAACTGGAAGCTGATTCCACAAAAGTGGAGCTTGATAAGAAAAGGCTCTGGCTCCCATTGTACTTTTAGAGACTCTAGGAACAACCAACAACCGTGCATTATTGGAACGCAATGCCCTAGTAGGACAGTAGGGTATAATGAGTTATTTAAGGTAAGAACATAACATATATATACCAGGACAAAGATATATGTTGGAATAACATCAGTGTCCTTGCAGTGATTGGTCAAAGGTCACATCATTGAGATCAATTGAATAGATAAGAGCGTTCCTTTGTGTCATTACAATTCTGCAAAATGCCATTTCAGCCTGCAAGACATACACAAACTCCCAGTATTGCTGCTATTGACCTGTTGGCCAACTCAATCGCATCAATATTAAAAGCTCAATATTATCCATGGTTAAAAGACAAAAGTGGTTATTGATGACATTGCTGTAGCTGGTTCAGGAGAGATTAAAATGTTACAAATTAAAGATAGGAACTCATTGAGCGTACTAAAAGACTATTTAAATATTGCTGACTGCAAACAACCTTGATCTGTTTTATCTATTTTTAGAAATGTCGGAAAGCAATGGCTCCTTGGTATTTTCATTAGATGGTAAATCCCTTCTTGACCCATGTGTAACTGGCAGGTCCCTCAGGCTGCTGTACTGTTCATATCCTTTATGTCTGTTCATTTCCTGCAGTTAAAGCATCACTCTGGGGGAGCGTGATATGGAGCTATTATCGCTTGCAGAAAAACAGCAGATAGCAAACTTGTCTGCATATTTTAGTGAGGCTCTGGTCGGAAAATAATTAAAACACACACTGAGAGTTTAATTAGGAAAAAACAAGGGCGTACACAACATCCCCAAAATCTTTTATGTGCAGCTACGCCGCATATAATATCTTGGTGAATCATTTAGCATCCTGTTGTCGACAGGCGTCCTGTGTCAGCTGTTCTTTCAGAACTGTAACATTTGTTATGAAGCAGCAAGGACTCTTCTCCAGGACACTTTGCCTTAATTACCTCACCACATGCTTGGCTATCTTGCCTCCATCAGGGCGGTGTCTGAGGTAGTTTTAGTTTCCGTAAATACTCTATTGTGTTAGTTAAGGGGGGGGGGGGGGGGGGGGAGAGAGAGAAAGTGCCTACCATATATTGATTGATTGATTGATACATTTTATTTAAAAAAAAATTACATTTACAACAACAGCATTAGCAACATAAACAGTCCCACATCTAGTGTTCGAAAAGGAGTGAGAAGAAGTATAATTTATTTAATCTCACCCCCTTGTCCCTAAATGATTTATTTATAATCTATAATCTGCAATAATTATCATTATTATTATTAATCTGCTTTACCTGTTGATTGACATATATACATATATGCATACATACATACATACATACATACATACATACATACATACATACATACATACATACACACACACACACACACACACACACACACACACACACACACACACACACACACACACACACACACAAATATACATATACACACCTACATACTCACACATATGCACATTACACATAGTCAAACACCTTCCCCATCCCTGTACCTTGAGAAAATAATTTCTCTGTATTTCCTCTTGAACTGGTTAATGTCTGGACATCACTTTAGCTCCATGTTCACACTGTTCCATAGTCTCACTCCACGTTCACACTGTTCCATAGTCTCACTCCACGTTCACACTGTTCCATAGTCTCACTCCACAGGCTGAGATACAAAAAGTTATTCTGGTTGTACGGACCCTAGGAATTTCGAATTGAAATTGTCTCCTTGAACTATGTCCCCCCCATTCGTTGAGTGAATACTTTTTGGATGTTTCCTGGTAAAACGTTATTATTTACCTTAAACATGATCTGTGCCGTCTGGAATTCTATCAGGTCTGTGAATTTTTAACAATTTTGACTGCAGGAATAATTTGTTTGTGTGATCAAGATATTTGGCATTGTGAATGATTCGCATGTTTTTTTCTTTGTAGAATAGATACTGCTTGTATAGAACTTTTGTAGTTATTGCCCCAGATTTCAGCACAGTTATTCAGATATGGTAAGACTAGTGAACAGTAGAGAATGCAAAGTGATTTCTGATCTAGAACTTGTTTTACTTTGTTTAGTATGGAAATGCTTCTTGACAGCTTTGATTGTATATGTTTTATATGTAATTTCCAACTTATTGTGTCATCTATTGACACAATATGTCAAATGTAATTTCATGGACTCTTTCAATTTCAACCCCATCTATTTTTATTTGCATTTGTTTTTTTGTTCTATGTTTACCGAAAAGCATTCATTTTGTTTTAGTCAAGTTTAATGATGTTAATGTTTATTTTTGTCAAACCATGTTTTTAATTTGTGCATTTCATTTTCTATGTTCTAGCTGTTCTAAATTCTCCCCTGAACAGAATATATTTGTTAAACAGAGAGTGCTTAGGGATATCACGCATCAACCCTCAAAATGATGCTTAAAGAGATGCTTTGTACTTAAAATAGATATTCCACCTTTTACGTCTTTGGTGGGTCAAGATAAAAGATTGTATATACATATGATTGATTGGATAATTTCTCAGTAGAAGTGTTTGACTTCGATTAGGGAACTCGCCCACATGCACGGCATCTCAGCTCAAATGCTCTTTTTTTTATCATCTTTGCTGCAGAATAATGTCTGTTTCCTACTAACATCTAGTATTTTCTAATAACATCTCTTTATTTTCTCGGACTGCTTGGATGTAGGGCTTTTTAAAATATCCTTTTAGAATAGGTGTTGTTTTAAGGATGGTATTCATTTGGCTGTTATACATTGTCCTTGTACATTATTTGTGGGCGTTTTATACGTTGTCCTTAAAAATCAGTGCCAAGTTCATACTTAGGCGACTAGATATTAAATAACACGGCAACACGTTTTGGCTTTTTCACTTGAAACAAGGCATCATTCAAATTTAAAAAGAAAAAAGCTTTATGCATGCAAGGGAAGACACTCAGCTGTGTGAGTAGTGAAGAAGCCAATTTTCTGTCTCCCTTAACTCTCTTAAACTCACTTTAACATGATACAGTGTAGCAAAAAAGGTGCAAAAGCAATCACCTAAGCAAGATAAGGATGTTACATTTACGCATTGTTATTTATTTTTGCACGAGTGTCATTTGTCCTGATCCACTGCAGCTCTTTTACCCCTGCATGCTTACATCAGCCCATTTCAAAGTGTGTGTGTGTGTGTGTGTGTGTGTGTGTGTGTGTGTGTGTGTGTGTGTGTGTGTGTGTGTGTGTGTGTGTGTGTGTGTGTGTGTGTGTGTGTGTGTGTGTGTGTGTGTGTGTGTGTGTGTGTGTGTGTGTGTGTGTGTGTGTGTGTGTGTGTGTGTGTGTGTGTGTGTGTGTGTGTGTGTGTGTGTGTGTGTGTGTGTGTGTGTGTGTGTGTGTGTGTGTGTGTGTGTGTGTATTTAACGGTACATTAAAGCTTGGGCCGTGCCACTGTTTGGAAACAAGTTGCTGTAAAAAAATAAATAAAACTGTGGACATAGATGTCAGGTTTAAATAAGAAGGATAGTAGAGGTAAACCTTTAAAACCAAGGAATTGTTATTAAACCCGTGTTGTGCTTCTCCAAATGAAGGTTGTGATTAAGGTCCGCACATGTTCGGAGACACTTGAGCTGCTGTTTCCACCATGATCATTTCTCCCAGAAGTTAAAAAGATGTATTCACAGTGTCAGAAAAAGTTTTTAGAGAACTTGAGTTTGGCAATAGACTTGTCCGAATAAATCTTTCACTTGTCCAGAATGGACAAAAATTGGGGCCACTGGAATCTTCTTCTTCGCCATCGTATTTTACATTTTCCCACGGTTTTTACGACACCGCTAACGTAAGTGAGCGGTAAGATTTTACTGCATCACACATATGGTTGGTTATCGTTTGGATTTTAACGATTCCGGTTCTGCTTTTCGATTCCGGTTATTTTCTGCCTTTTGTAAACTGAATTTATCAATAATTTGTCAATAAATCAGGGCGAAAAACGTCACTTGTCCGCCGGACAAGTCAATTGAAAGATCTACTTGTCCGATATTGTAAATAACACGTCCCGGACGGTGGGACGTGTACTTTTTCGCACACTGATTCATAGTAGGGCTACACGATATTGGAAAAAACTGACATTGCGATTTCCCCCCCCCCCCCTGCGATATGAAAACATACAGGAATTGAAGAAAAGACAGTTTTTTTCCCCGCAAACCACCCTTTCTTGAACTTTAATGCTATACAATTGGTATTTTTTTAACTATATTCAACCGGATGAAGGATTTTAGTCACAGAAGTCTGGATCTTAAGTTATCAGAGCAACAAGCTGAGCTAGCTCGGTTAGCAGCGCCGAACTGCCCTGGAGAAACACATGAAACTGAATTTTCTTTTTTTAAATCGCACGTCCACGCAATGTGAATATCGCGCATGCGCATATCGCGATTCTATTCACGACACGATAATATCGTGCAGCCCTAATTCATAGTTGTGAAATTGCAATTCTTCAAACTTTTCCTGATTTTTCAGAGAGTTGCTTTTCATATAAAAAGCTTAGCCTCTTATGATTAAATAATATCAGCAGTATTTGAATTTGGTGTAAATGTCCCACCTTGCTCGTTAACACTGTTTATCAAGCTTGAATTGTAAATGAAGCCATATGTCACTTTGTCCCGGTATAGCAGCAGACAGACTGTGATGATAACTGTAAATTATAAACAGAGAACACATCTACTTCCTGTGTGTGAATGTCTTGTTCCTGTCCTTGACACCTTCTCGTCGCTAAGCAACTCAACATGACAGCAAGTTGGCAGCTCCTCATTGGCTGCCAGTGTTAGTAGATCCTGTATTTTAAGGCCTTGATACCATGGGTACATTTTTGAGGTGATCGGGAAAAAGCAACAAACAACATGATCTTTATCTCTAAAGCAAACATGCCTCCAATGACGTATATGTATAATGACTTGATTATGTATTCTTGCCCAAATAAAAGACTCCCAATGCTTGGTTCGTGATGTTTATGATAATCCAGAATGTAACTGTATTTAATTGCTACAGCCACGGTTGACATTTATTGGGCTTATACTTTCCCTTCTTTGGGGAACTGCGTATTACAGAGTATTATCTTAAAACTTTAATGTTGTTATGCATGTGATGTATTAACAGTTAGAATGTCTGGAGTGTTTCCATGTTTTGTTTTGATTGGATTTTATTGCCGTAATTCAAATTTGAGAATAAACAAAGTCATGGAGACTAACTTTTTTTTCTGTCTCCATCGTTTCCTCTCTTTCTTTGCTATCTCTCTTCCTTTCTTTCTACCTTTCTCTTCTTCCTATTCTTTCTGCCACAAAGTGAGGATCCAAAGGGGTTTTGGTCCCGTTCACAATAAGTCCTCTTCATCGTAGTCTTCTCTCTGTGGAGGTCGGCGTGTCAAGCTGGAAGGAGGAGAGACGAGTGGGGCCGAGGGCCCGGCTGAGGGCCCGGCCTTCGTGCTGCGACACAGAAACCTAAACGCCGTCGAACAGACAACAGACGGCACCCGGGAGAAAGCAGACACGCCCAGCACAGGTGTTCCAACCTGTCACCTCAGCACCGCAGAGTGCCCCTCACACACCGAGGTGAGTGTCACACACTCTCTCTTCGTCGTCCTCCTTCACTCTTTCTCCACCACTCTTCCACACTCCGCTGGCTCTAGCAAACGGCTCCCCTGTCATATTATCTTACACCCACACACACACATCGCGCACACACAAAGTGATGCAAGCAGTTACATACTATATATACTGTTTACATGCAAAAAACACATATTCACAGACATATGTTCTCCTGCCTGACACACACACACACACACACACACACACACACACACACACACACACACACACACACACACACACACACACACACACACAATTTGAAATGGGCTGATGTAACACACACAGTACATGCTGCTGTACTCTGGTTGCTCAGGGCCATGTGGCGCGGCATGGGTCACACAGTAAACTTACCCCAGTAAAACACACACCCTCACATGAATAATTGAAGGTGTTGTTAGCAGTGAAGTATAATATTCTGTAACTTATTCTGACCAGCAAGTCTTTAAGTATAATAACAGAAACAAAAACATGTTGGAGTCTTCCCAGTTTAAGATCTGAATGAACTCATCTTGACAGTTGCATGAATGGGAATCGATCATAAATCAATATATTTTCAACGCAGCCTGTGACACATGTAAACACACACTAGGCCTCTACAATGTTGGTTTGAAACAGTAATTGCTGTTAAATCACTAACACTGAACGTGTTTCCACAGATCGAAAGATAGATTCAAATTAACTACAGTAGGTGTTGGGGCAGTATACTAAAAAAGTACAATAAAAGAATTAAATGCAAAGAAGAAATAATGATTACCCTGGAAACAAGCATGACTTGATTAGATAAAAGAAGATACAGTAAAAATAGCACCATTTATGTAATTAACAGATCTGTGCAGATAAAACTTAAAAACAAACAGACTTTTAATGCATTCTACTGCCTGAACTTAAAGCGTCTCAGAAGTAGTTGCTGAAGGAGAATAGAGCTTTGTGTAATCAGTTTTACCAGTTTGTGTTTGCACATTTAGATCATAAGCTTGTTTCCCAAGCTTTTCAACTTCCGACACCTCCGCTTATTATCGCCACCCTTCACCCTTCACCTTCAAGGCTTCTCAAACTCCACAATGACTCATTCTGAGGGGGGCTCTGCTTCACCCAATGTTCAGTTTTAAGTTGCACCTCAAGTCATAAGTGATGGGGATATTGAATGTGTGTAAGATTTAGGGATGGGTACCCAGCTCCGGTATTAAACGGGGCCCGGGGCTGAATTATTAAAGACCGTGGTACCGTTAAGCTCCGACGTTATCGGTACTGGAGACATCTAAAAAATATATGTCATATGTATTATTGCTACACAAACATTATATTGCAGTTTTAGTGTCGCCAACTCCGTTTCTAATATGCAAAAAGACTGCAAAATGCATCTTTGATTATTTTGAGTATTTTCGATCTTTCCAATCCAGACGAGAGATCTCTCTCCCCCCCGTCTGTGTGCGAGGGGGCGAGGCAGTTTACACACACATGTGGCTGCTACATGCATGCAACACACACACGGAGGAGATGGCCCAGAGAAAGTGATCCGAGGTGTGGTTAAATGTTACCCTTCTCGATGTGGACAAAGCTCGTTACAAAAAGTGCAATAACAGTTTATCATGTAAGGGCGGTAACACGAGCAATTTGTCTAAACATTTAGCAAAAGTGCTCCACATCCAGACGGAGAAATGCACCGGGTTCCACTGTCTTTCTAGCAGCTCTGTAGCCCCCCCGTCCACGAGTAACGTTTCCACGTCAGGTGTTATGTATGCTAGCAGTAACACACTGAGTTAACTCAGTTATAAAAACATAGGTATGTTAGGTTAATGATTAGAGGTAACTGAGTTATTTATGTTGTTAACGTTTCAGCTATTCTGTTTACAGTTCTGTCATCACATTATTTAATATGATTTGTTAAAACATTGTTATTTCCTTTTATGTGAAATATTATTTATTTAATTTAAATAAAAAGTAATGTTAAAGGTGGGGTAGGTAATTTTGGAGAAACCAGCTCGAGGGCGCTAGAATTTGAAAATACACAGCTGGAACAAATCTGCCACTTCCTTATAGAGCCCCTCCTCCAACACACACAAACGCGCACATGACCAATGAGGGCACAAGATAAGTTTGTGCACAGATGGAAGGCTGACAGGCAGGTAGGCCATCCAGTTATTTTAGCCGGCCCGGCTAAAATGATTGGTCGTGCTTTTTACAGTACTACGGCTTCCACAGACGAAATTTTTGTATGGATTTTTTGTCAAAGCACTTCAGATATTCATTGCTATCGGGATGTTAAGAGCATTCCATGGAATATAACGAAAAGTGTATCCCGAGCCGGTTTCTCAAACTGACCTACCCCACCTTTAATTTTGTTCACAATTTGTTTAGTTAGTTTACCTCATTTTTTTCTCTCCAAAAGAACCGATAAAAGTAGCGTTAAAGGACCGGATTGATAAGCGGTATCGGTAAAAGTAGTAGTACCGTTAAAACCTTAACGATACCCATCCCTAGTAAGATTCACTGCCACTAAAAAATAAAGCCGCTATGTCTATATAGAGATGTCTTCCTGGAAGGAGAGCAAACACATTACCAAAATCTGTGTGATGAGCATCCTATCATTGCAACCTATCGAACTGATCAAACAGACGCTCTCAGAGGCATCACTTGTGTGTCCCTGTTTCCACAGTATGTGTGTGTGTCTGCGTGTGTGTGCAGACAAAGCTGCCGCTTTATTGTTCAGTGTGAAAGGCTTCAGCAAGCAGCTGTTGAGCTGACACACAATTGTTTGTGTCTGCTCGTGTGTGCCCTTTTTACTTGCTGTAACACAATGCGGATACCTGAAATGGCTGGTGGGGGGGGGCACAATCAGCGAGGGCCGGCTGTCTTCACACCCGCCGGTCGCCTGTTGAATCTTTCAGCAGTTTGTGGGTGTGAGATCACTGGATGTGATGCCTCTGTCTCTTATTTTGGCAGTTAGATTTTAGTTTCTTTGGCTATAAACATTTTTTCAAGTTTCCTGTTTTTCAAACCTTTTTTGAATTTGTCCCCATGAGTGTCAGTGTTTGCCTCAGTTCTGATCACACCCCACAGCTGTTGAAAAGAAACAGTAGTTGTTAACCTGCCAAAAGCTCACCCTATTCAAAAAGAAATATTTGATATGGGAAACATGTGCTCAGGAACAGGCTGTTACATTTGAAATGTATCATAGCGATGCATCTAAAACAGACAGTTTTAAACACTATAGTTGTTTCTTGAACAACTTTACATTAGTGAACTATCAAGGCCAAACCAAAGTTCATTTACAAATTGTTTAATTGAATTTGCTTTATTAATACATGGAGGAATCTTAGATGGCATGAGCTTTAGGAAAGTACATTTCAATTGAAAGTTTATGCTAATGAAAATGAGATTTTCAGGAGAGTGGAGATCCTGCTGAAAACTAAAATAGCAAAGGAACTCAATGGAGCCCGACATTTTAGAGTTTTACCAGAAAGAAAAAACGTTTTTTTGTGTGTTTTCATAACACAGAGATGACCGATGCTTCACTTTAAAAATGCATCTCAAACTTTGAAGAAAATTCCACAAAACACTCCGCTGTGGAATGTTATCATGCACACATTTCAAACCCCCACAGAAACAAGGGAAATGACAATAAAGAGTGAACAAATACCAGAAAACAATAACATTTTGGACCTCTGCACATCCTCTCTTTGTGCCAGACATATGTGTTGCTTTCATGCATGGGTGCCGAGCTTCAGGTTGATCTAACATCCAGTTTTACATCCTCTTATTGTACCTGACATGAGAGTTATTCCAGCATTTTTATCTTATTGCCTTGAACCCTCTGACATTGTAAGGATAAAATGGGATAACACAAATATATAATGAAAGACGTTTAGGGTTTATTACAAAGACATGAAAGTGGTATGATTATTTTCATCCCTCTGCGAGAAAGCGACTTAAGAATATTTTCCCAAACACTGAGCTATACCTTTTATGATCTAAAGGATAGAATGTTTGTTTTTAATTTATCTGCCTGCCTTTGTTATTTGCATAGGTGTAATAAAGGACATCAACAAACGCCTTACGCACACTAGCAGACACCAACAATCCTGTCAGAAAAGCAAATAAGAAAAGGAGTTGTATTGGCTTTCAGTAGGCACAGAATGTTCCTATTTAATGTTGCTGAAGTGTCTCATTAACAAATGAGAACAGTTTGATAGAAATCTGTGTTACTTTGTTGCCATGCTTTAGCAGATTTGTCATGCCCTCCTCATGGTAATGGGATAGAGAGAAAAGTTTGTCTTGTGGCAGACTGAGGACTTTTTGAGTTGGACATGTGTGCATGTTTTTGTAAACTGTCCGTCTGTTTTAATGATCTGGGCGTCTTTTCCAAATTGTTGTGATCCCAAGAGAGCGTTGTGCAAGTCACATGTCGTGCCTCTCAGTCTGTGCTGTGCAGGGTCACGCTGTACAAGGGTGAGCTCTTCTCTCTTTGGTCCGTTAAAGATCCAGACTCTACTTTTATTTGTTTTGTTATTTTATCTCCAGTTGTAAATCGTCCTTGGGTTTCTTGAAAGGCGCTATACAAATCTAAATTATTATTATTGGTCCACTGTTTCAGCTGTATTCTGATTGGCTGCCAGCTGTTTCCTGGATTCTGCCCTAGAGCAAACTGCCAGCACCTGACTTTGTTTACATTGAGTCTAAAGTTTGCTGGAGGATTATCTTTAAAGGTGTGTGTGTGTGTGTGTGTGTGTGTGTGTGTGTGTGTGTGTGTGTGTGTGTGTGTGTGTGTGTGTGTGTGTGTGTGTGTGTGTGTGTGTGTGTGTGTGTGTGTGTGTGTGTGTGTGTGTGTGTGTGTGTGTGTGTGTGTGTGTGTGTGTGTGTGTGTGTGTGTGTGTGTGTGTGTGTGTGTGTGTGGTAATTAGCCAGGTCTCGACGCAGAATGGTTAATGAGTCTGAGGGGAGCTTGGAGATATGTTTTTAAGTGTGTGTGTGTAAGACAGAGGAAGTCTCTCAGGGTTTTTAAGAAAAGCTGCCTCGTTTAATCTTGAGTGGACCGCTGTCTGGAGGGATTTCGTTGTTCCACTCTTGTTCCCGTGTCCGTGTATAATCCAAGACTAGTTGCTTAGCTGAGAAGTGTTTAAAGTCTGTGCTGTCTGTGTTGACCTACAAACACACTTGTCCTGGAAGTGTTTCCCTTTTTTATTTATTTTTCTTTTACAGACTGTCTTTTCATTTTGCTGTATTTTTATTGTTTACAATGTTGTTTGTTTTAATCTGGGAAACCCACAGAGACAAACGTGTTTTGTGATCTTGGGCTATCAGGGGCAGCGGTAGCTACACCAACATCTTGCCTAGCAACTGCTAAGCAACTCCAAGAAATATGTATTTTTATTTTTAAATATATGGGAAATTCATAATTTGAAACCTGATTGATTCTAAAATAATATGCTACAGTACAAGTTCTTCTGGGCGTTTCATTCAAGCTTGGCTCTGTGTGTGTGGCACGAGTGCATTTTGTTTGAGTGCACGAGCGAGCGCACGGTACCAGAGATTGTTCTTGTTAGCATCTGGTGCTAGCTACGCTAACAGATATTGGAAGCTTTTTCTACAACAACGTAAAGGGAGAGCTTTCTCCTGTCAGACTGAGAGGCTCAGTGAGCTAAAGGACTCTCTGAGGGTTTAGATAGTTAACTTAATTCTAAGTTTTCTCAGTGGGCCTCAAACGGTTTGATCACCATTTATGCAAACAAGTATTTCCAAGGCACACCTTTTATATGATCATTATAGTTATAAAACAATAAGATCTGTTTCATATGGGTGTTGAGAGATGTATCCATAGATCTCCTAATGTTGCTCTCAAAGTGCCCCAGATTGATGCTTTTAACTTCAATATTTAAAAAAAAAAAAAAATCTTCCAAGCATGACCCCGGACCCCCCTAGAGAAGGTTAGGTCCACCCCCCACTCATAAAAATAGCACTTTACCCCTGCTTACACCTATATGCCGTGAGCTGATTATCGAGCCTTTATTGTAACAGTTGCGGGTACGTTGTGTATATGCGTGGGGATTGTTGCGGTAGAAAATTCCACTGTAGCGCCCGGTACATTAATGGGAAACCCTAAATGTTTGAGCACCCTCTATGAAACGTCAAGCTACCCCACAGCACCCCCAAAAGAAAATCTCTGGCGCCGCCTATGTGGGCTATACAAATGAACTTTAATTTGATAAAACATTTCCTAGAAAACCGGGAACAGTGCTCTGCACGCCAACAACTAAGCTTAAACAACTTGTATGAGCTGAAGTTTTATACATACCAGATGAGCTGTTGTATGGAGAGCTCTCAGAGCCTGGGATGAACACTTCCTTTCCTCAAGGAATGAGATCATATCCTTGACCTCAGACACACTTTCACACAGAGTGGAATTGGACTCTCTAAACTCTGCCTTGGTGACTGGTTGGACTTTGAGTCACGTGTGTGGCAGACATGCAGCATGTGTCCGAATGTGCCCACATGTTAGGAATAGCCGTCACTTCCAAGAACCACTGCCCACTTCCTCCTCCAGTCCTCCTGTCTGTATCTCCCTCTCTGCTGTCATCAGATCTGCTTACAGCACATTCAGCTGGGTGGTGGACAGCCAAACTCTGCATCACCTGCTGCTAGACCTCAGATCAGCTGCTCTCACAGCAGAACACATGTTTCACGGCAGAAAACCACTTTCTTCTTCTTCTTTTCTCAAGCTGGTCCTGTTTGGTTTAGTTTTCCTCTGAATATGTGCAAACACCCACAGCTTCCTCTTTACAGCTCTGTTTCCTGTAGGCAGTGAAATGCTATATGTGAAGCACAAATATTCTTTAGATCAAAGCAGGAAATCTCTGTTGCAGATTTAATTTGAATAAAGATGTGAGCTTACCACACTTTTACCTGCTGGTCATCTCTGCTTGAGGCTAGCGGTTCAAGGCTATATTGGCCACAACTGGCTTCTTTTTTTTCAATCGAGAGTCCTTGGAATATTTTTAACGTGGTTTTCTCACGATCTGATAATGTTTTTTTTATGATCTCCTCCATGCTGTCACATGCTTTCGGTTTGATTGGCACCAGTGTTGGTGAGGCCAGGTTTCATCACTAACCATTGTCAGGATCAATTATGCATTTACTTTCTGTTTAGGAATAAGGCTTTAAAGTGATCAGACTCATTTTCACCAGCACATACTCTTGCTTTGTTTTTCCTGACAAGCCTGACTTAAAAAAAATAATTGTGAATGTACATTAGTGGCTCAGTTAAATGTGGTTTCTAGTGTGAAGGTGGCGATAATACATCACTTATACATATAGTTTTGTAGGTTAAATGCTTCCCATCCATCTCCACCGCTATGCTGCTACTTTTTATATTGTAACCTCAAACAAAGTGTGTATGGCACACTGTCCTCTATTCCAATCTGTTCTGAAAGCCTTTACAGTAGCTTATTCCCCTGTGTGTGTGTGTGTGTGTGTGTGTGTGTGTGTGTGTGTGTGTGTGTGTGTGTGTGTGTGTGTGTGTGTGTGTGTGTGTGTGTGTGTGTGTGTGTGTGTGTGTGTGTGTGTGTGTGTGTGTGTGTGTGTGTGTGTGTGTGTGTGTGTGTGTGTGTGTGTGTGTGTGTGTGTGTGTGTGTGTGTGTGTGTGTGTGTGTGTGTGTGTGTGTGTGTGTGTGTGTCAGAATGTATCAACACGCTACATTTGGTCCAACATCGTCTGTGCAGGTGTGAGTGTATATGATTTACTAATGGCATCTAGAGCAGGGGTTCCCAACCTTTATTATGCCGAGGAACGGCAGATACATTTAAAAAAATGTGCGGACCAGTTGTCAATTTTAAGTGACTTGAATATTTACTCACCAGCAGGTGGCAACAGAGGCTAATTGTATTTAACAGCCTTGAAGAAATACCAATAGAGTGGCGAAGTCACGCCCATCTACTTCCGCCCCATGGGACCTTACGAGTGTAATGTGTAACGTTAATGTACGCGACTCTGGGATTTGTATTCTTTCTAGTTGCGTATTTTTCATAGTCTTATATTTCAACAGTTTTACGACAAACGGTGACTTTTTTTACATAGAAATGATTTTTTAAGATTGACAAACATCATATATGTAATTCATGGCACAATTAAAACGGGATCGAAAGATACGTTTTCTCTCTCCATTGACTTCAATAAATAATTTTTCCGAAATAAGGTCCCATGGACCGGAAGTAGATGGGCGTGACTTCGCCACTCTATATGCATCCAAAACATATTAACAACGTTTAAAACCAGGATACAATTAAAACAAAAAATTAGGACCGATTTAGAAATATTAATATAATATATAATATAATAGGTGGCAACAGTGGCTAATTGTATGTAACAGCCTGAACAAATAATAGAACAATATGCATCAAAAACATATTAACAAAGTTTAAAACCAGGATACAATTAAAACAAATTAGGACCACTGTACACATATTGATATAACTGAAATGTCAGTGAGACCCCTGGGCTTGTTTGCCAGCCATAATAACGTCATACCGGGGCGTTTGTTCCGGTGCACTCCGACAGCATTTAGCACTACATCGAGATTAAGATTAAACTAAGTTCTTTTGGGAACACCCACATACCTATGGAGTTGGCCAGATGTGTGTAAATTACTGTTCATGGTAATTTGAAAACAAATGCCGTTGTTGGACACACACAAACACACCGAACATACAGACACACAGTGGAGCTGAGCACATACACACACACATCATGCGCCTTGGTGACCGGACATTTCCTTCATACGAGTAATAGGGGGAATAATCGGGCCGTTCGATATGTGTGTGTGTAGAGGTGTGTGTGGTTGAAACGTAGCAGCCTGCAGTGGGGAAAACAGTGAAGGCGGTGTGTACGCCGCGCGCTGGTGCTGCACTTCTCAGAGGCTAACTCCTGATGCTGCAGCCATTTCATGAAGTGAAGGAGGTTTTACAAATAAAAAAAGCTCTACACCCCTGGCCGCAAAAATGTTGATAAATTATTTTTTATATATTTATAATTCTGCAAATATTACGATAAACTCACAGCTATTTCGCGGCCCGGCAGTAACACCTCCGTGTACCGGTCCGCGGACCGGCGGTTGGGAACACCTGATCTAGAGGACACCCTGTGTTGTCACACACACACACACACACACACACACACACACACACACACACACACACACACACACACACACACACACACACACACACACACACACACACACACACACACACAGGTATTCACACCCTTAAAGAATAGGCTGGCAGCATCTGGATTTAAGTTTACACCTACATTACATGCATGGGCCAACACAAGAGGCTATTACTGACACACACAATGACTGCAGCGCACTTGACTATCGGGCAGCCACCCAGATACCCTCTGCTCACATAGTATACTCAATCACTGACGCTGACACACACACACACACACACACACACACACACACACACACACACACACACAATCAATCGATGGCAGGTGTCACCTTTATCTCGGCTTTGAAACACTGGATTTATGAGAATGTGGTTTTACACTTCTCCCCTTCAGATGTGATTAAAGCTGTATTTTTGTGTGTGTGTGGGTCCTTTTCTTACCAGCTGCAGACTGAGGTTCATTCCCATGCATGGTTAAACACAGACTATACACTCGCACAGGCAGATGTCAAACAGGCAAAGTCTGACTTTAGCAATCTCAGTGTTGACTAGCTACAGCTTAATGTGTGACACACACACACACACACACACACACACACACACACACACACACACACACACACACACACACATGCAGGGTCTCAGAGGTTGGAGTTTATTTTGCTGGTTGGTCTTTAAAATGGGTTAGCCATGCATAATATATACAACAGGACTTTTCCTCCTGTTTCTCTTTCTGCTTTTGTTCTCCATCTTTGTTGTGTGTTCTTTTTCTAATTTTCTCACTCTTCTCGCTTTTGTTCCTCCCCCTGTCCTACTCGGTAGTATAAAACAACAGAGAGCACATCTTTTCTAATCACTTTTTTGCAGAACATGTCCACTGTGTGTAGAAGAATGCATATTTTGTGTTTACCACACTTCTTTGTTGTGTGTTCCAGCAGACCTGAATCCAGACCCAGCATCACTGTTTCAGTGTGTCGGTGTCCCTTCAGCTGTGTGTCCTTTAGTTTGTGTTCCACTTTTGATTAATGACTGTGTATTTATCACAAAGCCATATATTTCAATTTTATCCACGGCTCCCCATGATATTGTGTTAGATCAAACACACACCGTCTGCATGCTAACGATTAGTTACATCATTGATTCATCTCTAGATTATTTTCTTGTTAAACTGATTAATTGTTTGGTCTTTTTATTTTCCAAAGATAGTAAAAAATCTCCATCTCAGTGTCTTAAATGTCATGTTTTGTTGTTTCGGATATATTGTGTTTAAAATGATATAAAACAGATAAGAGCAGGACATCTCAGCCACAGTCTAAGGCGGCATTTCCTGTCCTTTTACCAGGCATAATTACTTTAATCGATGATCAATATAGTTGGCAATTACTTTTGTTGATGTACTAATTGTTGCAGTTCCACTTCCACTGACACAGCATTCCCACTATCTGTTATGTTACGCACAAAATTATTTATTATTCCGCCGGGTTATTTTGCACCTCTTCACATTCCACATCGCAGAAACTCCGTTCAAACATGAAAACGTTCGGCTCCGTCGGGAATCGATGGCTACTACTTTTCTTATTCATAACTTTCATAATTCCAGAGATACAGTTTTTAACATGGAAGTCAATGGAGAAACTCTTCTGACTTGAACAATCTTCATGCAACTTCAACTGCTAACTGCTCCTTCTTCAACTGCTAACTGTTCCTTCATACTTTCACTCAGAAACCTCATTCCAACTTTAAAATGTTACACATCTTTCTGACATTATTCGTGTAACACAACTTTTAAATCTGATTCTTACTTTTAGAGATATATTAAACATTGTTCAGACCTTGGTAAAGGGGCCTTCTTCAGATTTTAGAGTGCGTGATGTCACAGCTAGAGTGGAGGACAGATTTCATTTTGCCATCATATTTTCTTTTAAACCTGCCATAATTCCCAAACCCTGCATTCCTGAGACATCATTTTTCCTGAGAAATGTAGGAAAACATCTCATACCATGGAAACCTTTGATCTCTGGGCACATTGTTAGCTCAAATATAAACAACTATGTCATGGAACACGATGTCATAACTCGAACTGACATGCTCAGATAATGGTTAATGGTCCTGCCCTCAACAGCTCTACGTCAATTATGGGGTGTCATCATATGCCGTTTCCATGGAAACGCATCCCTCGCCATAAAACACGATGTCGCTGTAACTCCAATGGACACGGTCCGATTGTCCCCCAAACTTCGCTTGAATGTCACCGGTCCATGCCTCAACAGCTCTACATCAAATCTGACATCTCACCATATGCCGTTTCCATGGAAACGCATCCCTCGCCATAAAATACGATGTCGCTGTAACTCCAATGGACACGGTCCCATTGTCCCCCAAACTTCGCTTGTATATCAGTGGTCCATGCCTCAACAGCTCTACGTCAAATCTGACATCTCACCATATGCTGTTTGCATGGAAACGCATCCCTCGCAATAAAACACGATGTCGTCGTAACGCCTATGAAAAATGGGTCAAAACAGCACCAGACTTCCGATAATGGTTAACGGTCCAGCGCTCAACAGCTCGACGTCAATTATGGGGTGTCATCATATGCCGTTTCCATGGAAACGAATCCCTCGATGTCGCTATAACTCCTATGAAAATGTTCAAAAAGTGTTCAAACTTCATGTGTGCTAACAGGCCAGCCGTGAAGACATCTACGGGACAGTTTTGAGATTTCTTCAAATGCTGTTGCCATGGCAACACAATGCTCACCATGAAATGCGGTTTTCTCATAACTTCCGTGAAAATGCTCCAAACGGCCCAAAACTTCAGAGGTTTGGTAACAATGCAGCCATCCACGCATCTAAGCGTATTATGGGATGTCATCAAATGCCTTTTTACTTTCTTTTCTTCTCTCATCATACATTCAAGCCCCCAGTGTTCATGCATCATTTCAATCTAAATTCTTCACTTTCTTCTTACGCATTACATTTCAGCATAGCAGTTTAGTCAGCTTTTCAGCATAAAGCATTCCCACTAGCAATTTCTTCAGGAATTGCATTCTCTAGTTTCTTTAAATACTCTGTTTTCATGTGTTTTGCTCTGATAATTATAAACCCCTGATTTGCTTGCATATGCAAATGCCCGCTCATCCAACCATTTCTAGTTTTTACTTGATCAGGTTTACATTGACTCTTCAAGAAAACTTTCATAACCAAGGAGGAACTACTTTATTCAAAAGTTTACAGTAATTCTGGATAATAAAATGGGAAAAATAAACGGAGTGCTCTCTTTTCCTCTCCCTCTCCTGACAGCCCGTCAGTATCAAAGGACACCTAAACAATAAGCGTTGCCTGGCAACGGGGTGTGGCCGCAAAGTATAGCTCAGCATTATCCATAGGCTATGTTTATATGTGGGGTCAAAATCCCGTCTGACGGTTATAGGCATAAATGCTCATATATATTTTTTCTCTTCAATCCCCACGCCCCAAAATTAATAAATATGCTAGTTTGCCATGAATTTAGTGATGGATTGTAAACATTTTTGAAATATAGCATTTAAGTGTTTCTCAATTACTAGGTTGTTGTTTTAATAAATCAGACACTGATGGTGCAGCGCTGTACTGTACCTCTTTATATAGGCTTTTTTTCTCCAACAAATTGTTTTTGCGCTGATAGGGGGTACTTTGCTGCCTTTTTTTTCAAAAGGGGTACATTATTGAAAAAAGTTTGAGAACCAATGCATTAGAGCATGGCAACAGGGGGAATTGAACTGTATACAAATGTTAGCAGAAAACCTAATTTATAATCATTATCCATACTGTATTTTCCTATGATACAAAAAACAAGCCTGTGTTTCTCGTCAGTGGTCAGCAGCAGCTTGTGCAAAATGATCAATATTCATATGGATGGCACGTAGAGGTTCAAATAACACCTCGGTCTTCCAGTGACATGAACATTAAGTATTCAAATAAAGCTCAAATAACCCAAGAATTTAAATAACACAAGTTTGAAGTTTGCCTTTTTGGTGTTTATTTGACAGAGACCACATTTTGTAGCTCTTTTCAAACAACACCACCAGCCCTCTAAAAGCCCTGAGTCCTGACTATGTGTGTGTTTGTTTTCCTCTCAGAGGGTCCCAGAGGGCGATGACGAGAGGAGAAAAAGTGAAGGGGAGGAGAAGGAGGAAGAGGAGGGGAAGAGCAGTGATGAAGGGTTCATGGGGATGACCCCCCTGCTGCAGGCTCACCACGCCATGGAGAGGATGGAGGAGTTCGTACACAAGGTAAGGAACTCACTTATTTACTTACACATACACACCGCCCATAAATAAGTCAATATCCCTTAGAGCAATGTTTGTTCTACCAAGATGCTTTTAAATCAACATTCAATAAAGCCCCATAGTAAAAGAACCCAATTAAACCATAAAACACATAAAAGCAGAGTTTAGTGTCCCCATTGCACAGTTTATAGGCTGGGGTTTACCTTTTTATTTATTTAACTTTATGTCTTATACAGATCAAAAGTACTTGGCAGTTACTTGCAGAAATCGAGCAGCACAGTAGTGATGAGACATTTTTTACAGCGTCATTTGGGAGTGCAAAAAAACCCTGCTCCTTAGTATCATTTACTTTGATCGAAACATTCAGCACATTTTGTGCTTTGATGTTTTTTGATGAAAAGGACAAGTAGGGTGACACTAAGGCTTGTAGTGTCTGTAAGAGGACACTGCTGGTGGACTCACATAGACTCACTAGTTTGGACTGATGTTAACACACACATACACACACACATATACTGAGAGCCTGCTAAAATGGCAAGCAGCAGGTTTAAATTAGGGAGATAAATCACTGCAGAGAACCTTTCAGAGGAGTCTCTCTCTCTCTCTCTCTCTCTCTCTCTCTGTCTGTTCTCTCCCTTAGGCCGGCATGTATCCAACTTCAGTTTATTTATTTGCACCACTTGACCCCGATGCTGTTCATTTGACACTACACACACTCGTGATCACATACTGTACTCCCCTCTCACATACACACAGAAACACACACATCCTATTTATAGGACATTCAGTAAACAAACAGCTGCTTCTCTTAAAGGACAATTTGATTAGAGGTAATTTATTCCTTAACATTTTCCATTCACTCCAGTTGTTTTCTAAACTTGTGGTGTTGCTATTTGTGTCCATTATTAACCAATCAGGTGTGGGAAGGCCGGTGGCGGGTCATGCCTCACGACGTGCTCCCTGATTGGTTGAAGGACAACGACTTCCTGCTTCACGGCCACAGGCCGCCCATGCCTTCTTTCCGCGCCTGCTTCAAGAGCATCTTCAGAATCCACACAGAGACGGGAAACATCTGGACACATCTGCTAGGTAGTGTGCACACACACACACACACACACACACACACACACACACACACACACACACACACACACACACACACCTACGCTCCTACGCTCCTGTTAGATCCTTACACCCAGTAATGACATCATCACCTCGACCCATTCCGTACACCTGATCTTACTCCTAACTAGGGATGATCCGATGACTTTGGCCAGTACCGATATCGGTAGAAAAAATATGTCATCGAGGTATAGGCCACATTCTCAATACTTAATTAATGAGTATCTTAAATGGTGCTAAACAATTACAGTTGCTGTATTTGTAAAAGGTTTGAGATAAATCCACTCCAGGAAGTTTGAATACCAAGAAGCAGCAGTGTGATTCATGTGGTGGCTGGCTTAGCATTTAGATGGCTTAGCTTTACATTCAGTATCGCCAAACACAAAGGTAGTAGGTATCAAACATGAAAAGTGTCTGTTAAAAGTACTGTACAGTGACAAATAACTAGGGCTGTCAAGTTAACGCAAAAAAAATTAACGCCACAAACTATTTTAATGCGATTAACGCATGTGTATTTTTTGTCCTCGGCCGCCCCGTAGTTTCAGAGCGCATCGAGTTTAAAATACCATCTACAAGCTGATGCTGACAGCCCCGCTCCTGCCGCTCGCAGACCACACTTCCACGCTCACCGGCAGGCACCGACTGGCCATCGGGAGGACCGGGAGGGTGTTTGTATGTGTGGCGCGAGAGAGAGACCTTACGTGTATTGTTGTTGTTAGCATCTGGTGCTAGCTAGCTGCGCTAACGGATATAAGGAGCTGTTTCAATGAAAACAGAGGAGCGACATTTCATATGCCTTGAGTTGCAGCATATGCCTTGAGTTGCACATAGCTCCAACGATCCTTCACACACACACACACACACACACACACACACACACACACACACACACACACACTTGAGGCGAATATTTGTAATGTTCAGAGGTTGTTGTGTCATGAGAATATTTGTCATTGTTCAAATGATAATAAACATTAGCATAAAGCATATTTGTCCACTCATATGTTGATAAGAGTATTACAAACTTGAAAAATATACCTCTAAGGTACATTTAGAACAGATAAAAAATGTGCGATTAATCGCGATTAACTATGGACAATCATGCGATTAAAATAACACATCTGAACACACTACACTGTCATGCTGTTTATTATCTGTCTTTTTATTACTTCCCCACAAGCTTCACTTACCAATATGTAGCGTCCTGGTTCAGCTCCATCACTGTCCTACAGGCTCCCTTCAACAGCTGGTCAATGAGCTATCTCGTACTTCTGTTTCAAAACACAATCATTCCTCTTACATGTTTTTATGGTAATAGAAGATATCTATCTATCCTAGCAAGGAATATGATCAGGATTTTCCCTCAAACACATTACTGTACAAACACTCTCTCTCATAGAACTTCCTCTCCATGTATATTTACTTATTTATGTCGCATGACACACAGATTAATCCGGTTATGCAAATAATATGTACCGTGATTAAAAATAGACAACGTATAAAAAGCTTCCCAAAACAAGTCCTTTATCAGATACCAGGGCAGTAGTTCTGACGTTGGGTGGGCGCTTAGAATAATCAGCCTTTGTGCTTTGCTAACTTTCATTTAAAGTTGTTTTACACTTTGTTGAAGCCGACACATCCATTTCTCTTTCTGTTATCGTTTAGCAGCTAGTTTGGCGTCTTCTGCCCCCACCTAGTGGTTCAACAGAGATACTGCACCTACATGCTTTGGTCATTTTAGTGTGACTCTGTTAATAGTGATTACTTCTTGTTTTGGTCTGTGTGGCTTGAGTAAGCAAGGTCTGTACAATTTATAAACTGGCTTTAATTGTTCGATTCAGTGGGAACAACTGCGCCTGTACTATCTTGATTCATATTTAGTTCTCCCTGCGTCTCCGTGTCTCTCTCTCCGCAGGCTGTTTGTTATTCCTCCTCCTGGGCCTGATGTACATGTTCCGGCCCAACATGTCCTTCGTGGCCCCGGTCCAGGAGAAGGTGGTGATCGGGATGTTCTTCCTGGGCGCCATTCTCTGCCTCTCCTTCTCCTGGCTCTTCCACACGGTCTACTGTCACTCCGAGGGCGTCTCCAGGGTCTTCTCCAAGTAAGACCACAGCCCAGGAACTCACACATTTCTAAGACTGTACATTCAAAAGACGTCCTTGTACAGCGTCTGTAACGGTGCATGCGTGTGTTCAGGTTGGACTACAGTGGGATCGCCTTCCTGATCATGGGCTCCTTTGTGCCCTGGCTGTATTACTCCTTCTACTGCTCCCCCCAGCCCCGCTTCATCTACCTGATCGTGGTGTGCATCCTGGGCCTGTCCGCCATCACCGTGTCCCAGTGCGACTTCTTCGCCACGCCGCAGTACAGGGGGGTCCGAGCAGGTACAGTGACATGATACAAACCTTTATTTCCACTCAAAATAAATGGTCAGCCAGTTCCTAAACGTTTTTTATTATGTTCATGTCATATGCAATATATGCACCACAGCATGTCGTCAGACACTGTGCTTTACAAACATAATGACATCATCACAGGCAGCGTGATGACAGGTAACACTTGAGCCATTTCTTTCTGCTACAAAAAGAAGGAATGCAACAGCTATTATATTTTTATTTTAGATTGATTTAAAAGCTGCTCTAATCAATGTTTTATATAAGCTATGGATCAATGATCATAAGTGATGTGGATCCCTCGTAGTGACGACCCACAGAGAATCCTCTCAGCCCTGCACAGCATCTTCCAGCTGATAGCTCTGGTTCACCTCTGTCTTTAGTGTTGTTTAACACAGTAAAAAGCTTTTAAAACACTGTGCACCCCTTGCTCTGCAACGATTGGCCGACAGGAACTATCTGCTGCACAAACGGAGCATTTAGCTGCTGACAAAACTGAGTGTGACCAGAAATATGACTCCTACTTGTGTTGCTCTGTGTCTCTGCTGCACTGCCCCCTGGTGGCCATAACCAAACGCTGTCATTTACAATGCCCCCCCCTGTCTCTGCTCAGGAGTGTTTGTGGGCCTGGGTCTCAGCGGCGTGGTCCCCACCCTGCACTTCACCATCAGCGAGGGTCTGATCAAAGCCACCACCATGGGGCAGATGGGCTGGCTGTTGCTCATGGCAACGCTCTACATCACTGGAGCCTGTCTGTACGCAGCCCGCATCCCAGAGAGGTTCTTCCCCGGGAAGTGTGACATCTGGGTAAGACACACACACACACACAACATATTTAAACTAAATCTTAATAATGAAAAAAATGTTTTAAAATAAATAAATAATAATAATGACTAATCTCCTCCCCAGTTCCACTCCCACCAGCTGTTCCACATCCTGGTGGTCGCCGGAGCGTGCGTTCATTTCCACGGCGTCTCCAACCTGCAGGAGTTCCGTCTCAAGGCAGGGGGGGGGTGCGCTGAGGACGACACTCTCTAACACACACTGACTCAGTCTTACACTCACACATACACTGCGGGGAGCCACTGGTTCTTATGCACAGAATAACACACACACATAAAGCTAACAAACACACACACACCCCCCCTTCACCTGAGGACCAGCGTGTGTGCATACTACACAGGAGGGCCCCCCAGTGGGCTCTATTAAAACTGACTGACGAGGGTCTTTATTGTCTTTCTGTCCCTCTGTCTGTCCCTCCCTCCCTCCTCTGGCACTTTGATTATAAATCCTCTCCAGGAATTTGGGGGGGGGGGGGGGGAGTTAAACCGTTTTTTGAGACTCTGCTCTTTCCAGGAAGTGTCTCTGTCTGTGTTGGGGGGGAGCGAGGCATCACAACCTAAATAATGCTCCGTTTCTCCTCAGTGTGAGTCTGACCTTTAGGAGTGTGATGCTTTGATTTGAAAAGGATTCATAATTGTGGCTTTTAAAAAAAAAGAAGACATTTTGGGGGGAGGGGGGTTTGCTGAATCTCGCTTTCTAAGTCAAACTTTTAGAGTACTCAATAATGAGAAAAGAGATGAGTGTATTTCTTCTGTGATTGTGAAGGTTGCAGGGTGACATGTTAGGGTGGTGGTGGGGGGGGGTGTAATTGTCTCTTTTAAAAGTTAAACAAAAAACCTTTTTCCATGTAAATAAGATTTCTAAATTTTGGGTTATAGATTTGTATGAAATATGTATAAAAAATGCAACAAAAAAAAATCTAATGTGAGGGCAAAATAAATGAATATGTTAATGAGGAGGGGGGGGGGGGGTTGTATGTACACTTTCCCTAGCAGTGGAGGGACACTGCAGTTGGAGGGAAGTGCTTCATCAACATGGTGGAGGCAGGGTGAAGACACACAACATCTGCATATAGTCTACCAGCAGCTTTAAATATGCTGCTGTTTGTCTCCGTGGCAACCTACACCTTCTGACCTGACAACCTTAACATATAAACGAGGACACAACGGGGGGGGGGGGGGGGGGAGTCCTCTACCCGGTCCTCTACCCAGTCCTCTCCTCTTTAAACCTGTCAGATATCAGATCATGGGAGCATTGTTGCTTAAAAAACAAATCTAAAGTCCAACCATGATGTAAAAACAGTCCTCTGATATGTAGCCATTTTCTTTGATCTTGTGATGTATAGATAAAAAGAAATCCATGTCACCAAAATCAGTTCATTCTTTTCTAATTCATTGCCAAACATATCATGGATAACTTGGAGATATTTTGTATAAACACGGCCCCTGAGTCTTATATCTCTCATTTTGTTACACTGCAGTGTAATTACAGTTCAGGTCCTTCGGGGACCCCGTCTGAAACACGTTTGGATTGGGTTGTATTTTATTTATCTGCTGCTGTTTTTGGTATTATTTCAAGCTTTAATTTCTCTTTTTTTCCTTTTCTATTATTTATCAATGGTTTGTCTCTTTTAGCCATGTGAGGGGGGCACCAAGGGTCTCTCCCCTCAGAACAGCAGAGGGTCTCCTAAAGCAGGGTCTGCCTCAGATATGGAGACTTTGCCTGGAAAATAAAATAATAAAAAATGTGTTTCCTGCTAATACCAAAATCTCGCTCCTGAAGATGGAAACACTTCTTAGCTAATCATGAACTCTATGTATATGATTTATTTTTAAAATGTAGGTTTGTACCTTTCTATTTGATGGCAGCTTTTTCTGAGCATGAATTCAAACACATTTTGTCATTATTCTTCTTTTCTTTTCTTTATTCTCTATCTCATATTAATTTATTTTCTCATGGGGAGGGCGTTCTGTCTGTTGAAGCACACGTTCCATTTGTGATGGGAGTGTTTGGTTGCAATAGATCTTTATATCTGCTGTATTGTTCTAATAAAAGGTTTTTGAATCTGCCACTTTGTCTTTAGTGCTGAGTTTGTGCACGACATAACACACTTTAAATAAGAAGCTTCAGATAATTGCTTGTGTTATTTATACTGTATATCTTGTTCTTAATAATAATCATACTAATACATACTGTAATTAATCAGCTTGCAGGGATATGAAATGTATATATTCAAAATACATTTTGAAATGTATAGTGTTGTGTGAAAGTTATAGTGCAGTATGTCTAAAACAAAAAGTGATAAAATTTACATTTGTAGAAAAATAGTATAGTGTGTCAAAAACTCAAACTCAATGTCTAGTATTCTGACAAAATCAAGAACATTTTTATAGAAGGTCTGAGATCATTGCATGGCCTCAGATCTTCTTCCTATAGTAATACTATAGTAAAACCTGTTTTTCCACAGGCCCGGAAAACTGCAGTCATTAAATCGCTCTTTAAAAAAAAGAACAATCTAGATGCTTCAGTAATGAACAATTACAGGCCCATATCAAACCCCCCATTTATAGGTAAAATCATTGAAAAAGTTGTTTTTCAACAGTCGAGTAATTTCTTGAATTGAAATAACTGTTTCGATGTCTTCCAGTCAGGATTTCGACCACAGCACTGAGACTGCTCTTGTTAAGGTCTTCAATGAAATCCACTTGAACACGGACAGTTGCAGAACTTCAGTGTCAGTATTATTAGACCTCAGTGCTGCGTTTGACACTGTTGACCACAACATATTGCTAGACCGACTGGAAAACTGGGTGGCACTTTCGGCAACAGTTTTAAACTGGTCTGAATCCTACTTAAAGTAGAGAAAAAAACTTTGTTTCTATAGGTAAATACACATCTGAGTTGACAAATATGACATGTGGGGTGCCTCAAGGCTCCATCTTGGGGCCTCTTGTCTTTAACATCTACACAAGTCCTCCAACTCATACGACCAAATAGGTCGATTGTTCAAGCCCTTATTACGACCAAATAGGTAGTAGGCTTGTTTGAGAAGAGCTGCAGCTCGCCTCGAAAGTAGACGAGAATAGCCGATCGCAGCCGGGGGAGGTCTCAAAAAGCTTGCCTGAAGTCGGACAGCTCGGAGTCGGCTTCTTCTTCTCTTGGTTTTTTGGGCAGATTGCAAACGACTTTAAGGTGTATACCGCCACCTCCGGTGTTGGCTTGACTCGGTTTACATTTATAAAGAACGCACAAATGTGTTTAATCGTTAATGTCAAATATGTACTAAGTAAATACATTTGTTCCTGCTCAAGATTAGATTCAACTTTATTGTTATTGCACATATTACAGGTACTGAGACAACGAAATGCAGTTTAGCTTTTATAACCAGGAGTGCAACAAGCAGTCAAGTGAAAAGTAATGTACACAATCTACAGAATAAAATATAGAATTAATTGAATGATGAATAAACAGTGAGGGGTATGAATACACTAGATATACACAGCAGCCTGTGAGTAGTATGAACAGTGTGTAGGAATATGCTAATATATATAAAGTATGAAAACGGTAAGCAGTACAAGTATAGTATAAAATATATAGATATTAATTTCATGATGATAAACATTGTGGAACAATGATGAAAAATGGGAATGGAAGTGGCGACGTAAAACTGACCCAAAACAACAAAAAACTTTTGCCGAGCCAATTGGAGAGTTTCATCAGCAGCACGGGGTAAACACCACCAATGAGCCCTCAGTTCGAGATACGAGCGAGTTGTTTCCCCAGGGTATATGCAGGAATCCTGAAGTCAAATGTAATACCTTTTAAGACCTTTTTTAAGACCCTTTCCATACATTTTAAGACCTCATCGCAACTTTGAGTTCTAACCGGTTACATTGGCAACACACTTTACCTCACATTTACTGTATTGATTGTAAGATAGCAAAACGAAACAGAGTGCAGACAGACTACTGAAGCCTCCTTTCCACATGAACTTCAACCTCTCTGTGAAGGTCAGGTTTAGTGCAGTATGCTGCTTTTTTGCTTCTGTAGACTGTGCTCTTTCATTCCAGTAAAACTCCTCAGAAACCATTAGAAACCAGTATTTGACCAATAAACAAAACAATTGACAAAACTTTGAACTATGAAATATGTTAAACTTTGGTGAGCTTCAGCGGGGTAATGCCATATAGGAGCTCCCTCACAAATACCCAGGGGTTAAATTGGACTGGGGCTGTCCGGGGCTAAGCCCTGGCACATAGGACGATGCTCTGACGTCATCACCCTCACACATTTGTCATATGTTTACAAAAAAGGATATATCATGTTAAGACTTTTCTCGTTCTTAATATAGACTATATTTAGGGTCTATATGTGTTGACTTTACTTTAAAGTAGCAGATGTCTGTGAGCGGATATAGTTTGGCTTCGACCCCGGCCCCACGAGGACGCATACGCAAGCGCAAAAAAGGCTTCCGTTCACACGCATTCGATTCATTAATGTGTCCGTTCACACTAGACCGCTGGAAATGCTGGAAACGATGTAGTACATATGTCAGGCCTGTAAGTGGCGCTGCTGCCGCCCGAAATACACCAAAAGCAGCGAAGAAGACCCCGGAGCATGGTTGCCCTTCTGTTTATTCTCCGCGGTGGACGGCGTGTTCTCCTGCTGTATCTCTCAGGTAGTCCACCAGCAGATGAAAAACACCCACCTCTCCGCCTCTTCCAAGGAACGAGGGGACCGTGCGGCAGAGTTTCCGTTAAAAAAATGTTCCGCCGGTCAACATGTCCGTTAGAGTTTAAATCTTCCGTACAAAATAAGAAAAGTGGCGGTCAGAGGTCTTCTTTGTTATTGAGCTTTAAAACAAATTGATAACGACTCTGTTCTCTGTATAATAATATAATAATATTTAATAAACGGTGACTGCCTCTCTTTTCCTCCCCCTCTTCTGACAGCCCAGCAGCAGCAGGAGACGTGGGGAGAGCGGGCTATTTAATCCTTATCAGAAAATGATCACACGGAGCCGTTGGACCCCCAGAGCGTTGCGTATGTCGGTCTTCCCACCTTGGGACCCGTTACCGTAGTCGTTTAGTTCCCCCCCCACACAGAGCGGAGCAAGGCAACGAAACTTAAAATAATAAGCAGCATTTTACGGCGCGCTATGCATGGGGCCGCCTTGGGGGGTTTCCCGTCATGTCGTTTCAGTAAATTAAAGGGTGTTTCATGTTGTCGTTGCTGTGGACCTTCTTAATACCTTGGAAAATGCCGTTTAATACTTTTTAATACTTTTTAATACTTTTTAATAGCCTTAATTTTCGCCAAATTGATTTATCAACTTTTAATACTTTTTAAGACCCCGCGGACACCCTGTTCCCATCAAGCATTTCGCTTCCTCAGCCCGTGGAGAGGAACTGCGCCGCCTCGCCGCGCCTCGCTCTCAAGTCTGCGGGCGTCTTTGTCCCGCGAGATTTCAACGTCTCATGTAGGCGAGCCTCCAGAGCAAGTCGGACAAAATGACTAACCATCATGCAACGCAAGATGTTAGGCTTGCTTGAGACAAGCGAGACCTGCGCAGACCTGTGCAATTTTGATCAACGTCTTGCTAGTGCGTTGCATGATGGTTAGTCATTTTGTCCGACTTGCTCTGGAGGCTCGCCTACATGAGACGTTGAAATCTTGCGGGACAAAGACGCCCGCAGACTTGAGAGCGAGGCACGGCGAGGCGGCGCAGTTCCTCTCCACGGGCTGCGGAAGCTAAATACTTGATGGGAAACGACTCGCTGGTATCTCGAGCTGAGCGCTCATTGGTGGTTTTTACCACATGCTGGTGATGAAACTCTCCAATTGGCTCGGCAAAAGTTTGTTGTTGTTTTGTGTCAGTTTTACGTCGCACCCGCCATTAACATTTTTCATAATTGTTCCACAATGTTTATCATCATGAAATTAATATCTATATATGTTATTCTATACTTGCACTGCTTACCGTTTTCATACTTTATATATCTTAGCATATTCATACACACTGTTCATACTGCTCACAGGCTGCTGTGTATAGTGTATTCATACCCCTCACTGTTTATTCATCATTCAATTAATTCTATATTTTATTCTGTAGATTGTGTACATTACTTGTCACTTTACTGCTTGTTGCACTCCTGGTTAGAAGCTAAACTGCATTTCGTTGTCTCAGTACCTGTAATATGTGCAATAACAATAAGTTGAATCAAATCTTGAGCAGGAACAAATGTATTTACTTAGTACATATCTGACATTAACGATTAAACACATTTGTGCATTCTTTATAAATGCAAACCGAGTCAAGCCGACTCCGGAGGTGGCGGTATGCACCTTAAAGTTGTTTGCAATCCGCCAAAAAACCGAGAGAAGAAGAATAAGAAGGCGAAGAAGAAGAAGAAGACGACTCGGAGCTGTCCGACTTCAGGCGAGCTTTTTGAGACCTCCCCCGGCTGCGATCGGCTATTCTCGTCTACTTTCGAGGCGAGCCGCAACGCGTCTCAAACAAGCCTGTTGATCGCAATTACGCAGGTCTGCGCAGGTCTCGCTTGTCTCAAACAAGCCTAGTTTGTTCAAGCGCTTATTACGACCTATAATCACGTTTTAAAGTTTTCGACCTCTAGTGCTCCCGTTGATTGCAAACGTTACAGAGGGTCGTTTATTCACAAATAACCTTCTCTGGAAAATCCTAAATTGTAGGATAGTTTGTCCATTAAAATGCTTTTTGATTAGATTTCTAGCGAGAAGTGTATATTGTACTTTTAGAATCCACGTCAAGTGGATTTGCAGGTTCTATAGTTTGATAGATACTACGAAGATGATTTGAGGTTTCGCCAGGAGAACGGCAGCTTCCATGTAAAGTTAGCGTCAACCCTCACGGGGTGAAAACAGTATTTCCGGTCTCGAAGTTTTCATAATAAAACCAATGATCAAATTATTTAACAGTGATATCTGCAGTACTCCTCCACTAAAAAACATCAGTTTATCCTTGTTAATTACATGACATTAATAGGTTTGAATTTTTTCAGAGGTTTTGATAGGCTAAAACATCGAACTACCCATAATCCTCACCTACCGTTCAAGCTTGGTGATTGGATGTTTTAGCCGCAATGCACTTTGGGATATGGTGTTTATGCGATATGAAATAGGAAAACATAAAAAATAATAATAATAATAATACTTTATTCCAAGTGTGCTTGCTTTTCTCTTTGGAAGTCATCACATAACGGCATTGTGATACACGGTTCGGCTGCATTAAATATTACGCATCTGCCGTAGTTCTCTATTTATAGATCCTTGATCAGAAGACCTTTGGACAAACTGGAAGAAATGCCGCCGAAACTGAATACGTGACGTGTGTAGTGCCGAGGACATGGATTCGGAGGCGGTGCAATGGAGATGTGAAAGGGTACTTTAATAGAGAGCAGAATAGGACATGTTGTCGGGTCGCAGCCCGTGTCGACAAGAGAAAGAGCCAAGAGGGCACACACTATATATAAGTAACACATAACATGTCCGTGCGGGAACAATAGCCGCAACTGTAGTTCCCAGTTTGTATTATGAACCCAGTGTATAAATAGGTGGTCACCACACAAGCCCCCCCCAGAATTCAAACAGGGCAAAATAAATCCTCGCGCCCGTGGAGGAAACACCATAGGGGCCGACGAGGGTGTGGTCGCAGGTGAGGACCGGCCATGGAACGGGCCACGAAAGGGGGCCGCAGGAGCGGGTAGGGGCCCTAACGAGGGCGAGGGCACGAAGTTAGGGCTCCTGGGAGGAAGGAACCGTGGACAGACGAGAGGCCAGACAGGGTCCCGGAGCGCGCCACCCATGGGCCGATGGAGCATGGGTGACATCCGGAACTGTCGAGGCGAGACGGGGTCCAGGAGCGCACCACCCAGGCATCGATGAAAACGTGAGTGGCGTCTGGAACCGCCATCGATGTGGTGAAAAAGGTGAGAGTGTCCACATGAGGTCAACCGGCTGGTCGAACCTCCTCTCCGGCACCAGAAAACTCAAAAGGGCCGATAGCCGTTAGCACTAGCCGTTAGCAATAGCCGTTAGCAATAGCCGTTAGCCGCTAGCTAGCAGCCATGGGTAGCTGCTAGCTGTCGTTAGCCCCACGTTGTTAGCCGCTAGCTGGCAGCCATGGGTGGCTGCTAGCCGTCATTAGCCCCACGTGGTTAGCAGCCGGGATGTGCAGCCGCACACCCCAAGAACAAACCCACGAGGTAGCAATGGGGTTGCTGGCCGACCCAGCAGGTCGTGCATCGCCCCCCCGTTGGATAGAAAGCCGATGCGGGAACGGCGAGCAACGTCTCCAGCCTTCCGCGGAGCGCGCACCGAGCCTCAGTCCGCGTGCCGGTGGCAGCCACGGACGTCTCCAATCAAATCCCGGCATTTCGAGAAAGGAACTCGAGTTCCTTTTGCCCTGTTCGGCTCCGTCCAGGAAACTTCCTAAGACGTATCGGGGTCACCAATGTAGTGCCGAGGACATGGAGTCGGAGGCGGTGCAATGGAGATGTGAAAGGGTACTTTAATAGAGAGCAGAATAGGACATGTTGTCGGGTCGCAGCCCGGGTCGACAAGAGAAAGAGCCAAGAGGGCACACACTATATATAAGTAACACATAACATGTCCGTGCGGGAACAATAGCCGCAACTGTAGTTCCCAGTTTGAATTATGATCCCAGTGTATAAATAGGTGGTCACCACACGTGGATCATAAATATATCAGCAATTACACAACATCTTCAATCTCTCTTCACACAATACGTCTCCTTGCAGTATCAGTAGTTATTCTGCTGACTTTTATATTTGATAAAATTGGTAGAGAGATAGGCTATATTTACACCATAACGGTGCACAGCTGATAGAAAGGGACTTGTCGTTTTTAAAGATATTACTGATTTTCTTTTAATTAAAGAATGTAATATACTGAGTTGAGAGAATAATCAGGGAATTTGGGTGATGGGAGACACATCTATGGATTCAGAATTTCAATAGCTTACCATTAAATGAGGGATATACCTTTCTGTCAGTGATGTTTTACAAATCAGATATTAATGTGTATTAACATTATCAGCTATAATATTTCACATATTGTAGTTCTAGAACTACAATATGAGAATTATATTATAGCAATATCATGTACAATTATGTGAAAACATGAATAAAACTACACATCTTCAGATGTTATACATAAGTGTCCTACACTAATAATACAAAGTTATTATGGCATTGTATGCTGTGTGTTATTTGTAACATCTTCAGAAACTACCTTTCCAACTCCTCATGCAGTTGACTGTTACAGGTCTACAGGTTCATGCTACCGTACAATGCATAAGCTTCAAATCGAGAGACTGAAACTGTATTTTTCTTTACCTTTCTGTTTTAATTTCACAATAAAGTTGATATTAATATTATGTAATATTATATATTATTTAACCTAGTGGTTAAAGCACATTATTGAATTTTGTTGTTGAATGTTATATTTGATGAAGACATTTAAATATTAAGAGTACATACAAAATAGGGGGATAGTAGAAGGTCAATGATAGAAATATAGAATAGAAAATATCAAGAAGATACTGTAGTGATCTCTACAATAAAACAGTTTAGTGCTGGACGTCCAAAGATATTAATAGGAGGATGTGCAAAACAGACAAACTAATAAGGCTTTATTTAAACATTAAAGAATACTTTAAGTTAAGGTCTTATTTTGAATAAGAAAAAAAAGCTGGGGTTTTCTACAGATAAATATGAAGTCTGACAAAGTACTTAACGTCCAATATATTGCATAGTTTATTTTGGCACTTTACAATCACCTTCCCTGAATTTGAATCAGGTGTAACTAAAGATTTAAGGGTTGTTTATATTTCACATCATTAATCAGAATCTGCAAAGTAACACAAATACATTTAGTGGAGCAAAAATACAAGGTTAACCTCTGAATTGTAGGAGTAGAACAAAGTAGTAGAGTTTTTCCATTAATTAGCACTTCTTTATTAAAAATTATGAATATGTCTTTATCAGGCTATGTTCCACAATCATTTAAAGTTGCAGTAATAAAACCTCTTCTTAAAAAGCACAACCTCGATCCAGAGGTTTTAGCCAACTATAGACCTATTTCTAATATCCTATTCCTCTCAAAAATTATTGAGAAAGCGGTCGCAAAACAGTTGTGTGATTACTTAAAAAACAATGATTTATTTGAAGATTTTCAGTCTGGCTTTAGAACACATCATAGCACAGAGACAGCTCTGGTTAAAGTCACAAATGACATTCTAATAGCCTCAGACAAGGGACTTGTCTCTATTCTTGTTTTGCTCGATCTCAGTGCTGCATTTGATACTATCGACCATGATATCCTATTGCAAAGACTAGAGCACTTAGTTGGCATACAGGGAACTGCTTTAGGCTGGTTTAGGTGCTATCTATCTGAACGCTCTCAGTTTGTACGTGTCAACGATGAATCTTCCATGCAAACCAAAGTTAGCCATGGAGTGCCACAGGGCTCAGGGCTTGGACCTATTTTGTTCACACTATATATGCTTCCGCTAGGCAATATTATAAGGAATAATTCTCTAAATTTCCACTGTTATGCGGATGATACTCAACTATATTTATCCATCAAGCCTGATGAAACAAATCACCTAAATAAAATTCAAGACTGCCTCAAGGAATTAAAAACGTGGATGACCTTAAACTTTTTGATGTTAAACATGACCAAAACTGAAGTTATTGTACTCGGCCCAAAGAATCTACGAAACAAACTATCTAGAGATATACTAGTTATGGATGGCATTAATTTGGCCTCCAGTGATACTCTAAGGAATCTTGGTGTTATATTTGATCAGGATTTATCCTTTAACGCCCACATAAAATCAATCTCAAGGACCGCCTACTTCCATCTACGCAACATTGCCAAAATTAGGCATATCTTGCCTCAAAATGATGCAGAGAAATTAGTCCATATATTTGTTACTTCTAGGCTGGATTATTGTAACTCTTTATTATCAGGGTGTACCAAGAAGTCAGTCAAGTCACTTCAGCTGATTCAAAATGCTGCGGCTCGTGTACTAACCAGAGTTAGGAAACCACATTACCACATTACTCCTGTTCTGGCAGCCTTACACTGGCTCTCTATAGAACGCAGGATAGAATTTAACATTATTCTTCTCGCCTACAAAGCCCTTAATGGGCAGGCGCCATTTTACCTTAAAGAACTCATTATACCCTACTGTCCTACTAGGGCAGGGGTGGGGAACCTCCGGCCCCCGGGCCGTATTCGGCCCGCGAGACCATTTGCTATGGCCCTCCGGGTAATTTATAAACACACGCAAAAAAGAAAAAAATTAAAGAAATCTAGACCGCAAAAAAATTAAACAAGCGAGTGCCTGTTTTTCCTGGCCAAGGTCAGGGTCCTTGAACACAACACGAGCCTAACGTGTCATCACGTGGTATATGTCTCGTCTGACAGGGGTGCAGTTCTTCTGACGGAGAGCACCAGAGCGTCGTGCCCATAAGGAGCCGGACACATGCCGCAGTATTTTCGTGGCTGTGTCTTTAGTTGTAATCCCAGTGGCGATCTGTTCATCTGTCATACTGATCATACAGTCAATAACTTTGTTGTTATTAGCATCTGGTTAGCTAGCTATGCTAACGAATATAAGAAGCTTTTTCTACAACCAGTGAGGTAAAGGCACATCTGTATATCATTATAGTTATAAAAAAACAAGACAATAAAGTAAACAGGTATAAAATACTATATGACAGTAAATATTTTTTTTATTAATAAACAAGAATACAGTTTGAAAGGGGAGTGATTTGTAAATAAAGACAAATAAATCTGCTTACAGTTCTGTTTCATATTGATGTTGAGAGATCTATCCATAGATCTCCTAATGTTGCTCTCAAAGTGCACCAGATTGATGCTTTTAACTTCAACATTTTAAAAAAAATCTCGGGGGAGCATGCCCCCCGGACCCCACTGGAGGAGGTGAGGACCCCCCTAGAGGAGGTTAGGTCCCCCCCACTTAAATCAGTCCACATGGATAGGAAACTAAATTACTTTTGCACACATCTTGTGTCCAATATGCTTTCTGTTTTGGTGGTCATGCCACAACCGTGCACGTGAATGCATGCACGAGTCATGGTAAAATATCTGGATTAAGAGGTTGCTTTTTCTTTGCACGGCATGAAAGAAAGGCGAAATGAATGGGCTGTGATTTTAGTATTTTTAAGCAGAGGTCAATAATTTGTACGGCCCTCGGAGGATGTTGAAAAAACTGAAATGGCCCTTGAGAGGAAAAGGGTTCCCCACCCCTGTACTAGGGCATTGCGTTCCAAGAATGCAGGGTTGTTGGTTGTTCCTAGAGTCTCTAAAAGTACAATGGGAGCCAGAGCCTTTTCTTATCAAGCTCCACATTTGTGGAATGAGCTTCCAGTTTGTGTTCGGGCAGCAGACAGCCTATCCGTTTTTAAGAGTAGGCTTAAGACCTTCCTTTTTGATAAAGCTTATAGTGATAAAATAAAATAATCTAATAAGAGTGCATTGACGTAGATACGTTGTGCCTCTTCACCTATACATTTTAGTTCTTACTCTTTCACTTAAATCCTAAAAACATAGATCTTATTTTTAAAACTTTATCCAAACCTTTCCCCTCTATGACCTCTCGAGGTTTATTAGAGGGTAAAAGGTTGCAGAGAATGCCTAGCCAGGCCGGGGAGTGTGGAATGTAGCCACTGACCCACTCCTACCTCTGACAAATTCAGGTTCCAGTGGGGACCTTTCTCCCTGTGTGTGCCTCTCCACCTCTGTTTCCTACTTCTTACTTGCTACCCTTTTCCCTCAACCTATCCTAAGGGAGTGCATGTATGTAGACACGTTAGTTTAGCTGCTATAGGATTGGACTGTTGGGGGGGGGGCACCTTACTCCATCTTTCTGGCTGTTTGTACCTGTGTACTCTCATGTTCCGATTAACCCAGCTTCCCCCAAATCTCTTTTTTGCGTCCATATATACGCCGGGATCCTGAGTCGAGGCTAATCCTGTTGCTGTGGTCGTGTGTCCTGGATCCTCTATCCTGAGCACTGGATCTGAGTTCTGGACTTCGAGTCGTGGTTGAACCTGTCTCTGCGGTCCTGCCAGACTCTCACCATACTACTTCCCTGATGGCTCCCACAAGATTGCTGACATCCTCGTGGATTCATCTTCTTATTATAGACACATGCATTTCCAAACATTTGGACTACCTATGTTGTAAATGTATTATCTTTTCGATTTACCCACGGCATCTATTGCACGTCTGTCCGTCCTGGGAGAGGGATCCCTCCTCTGTTGCTCTCCCTGAGGTTTCTCCCATTTTCCCCTTTAAACTGTGGGGTTTTCTCTGGAAGTTTTTCCTTGTACGATGTGAGGGTCTAAGGACAGAGGGTGTTGTATTGTCATACTAATATTCTGTACACACTGTGAAGACCACTGAGACAAATGTAACATTTGTGATATTGGGCTATATAAATAAACATTGATTGATTGATTGAGTAGTACATGCTGCCGTAACAAAAACATTTCCCAACTTGGGATCAATAAAGTATATCTTATCTTATCTTATCTTAAGATGATCGATGGCTACTGCCATATTTGCAAAATGTTCCTCTGAACCTTGACAAGTGCATGTTTCAGGCTTATCAATTAACAACAGGAGGGGTCACAGACATAAGATCAGCTATTACATAAAGATCTGCTGACCTTAGCTGTCATGTGGGTATATTAATGCTGCCAATTATGGACACAAGCAATTTTCACCCATTTATTAATTATATGTTTTAAATTTGATGACATCAATGTTTTTCGTATCCCCTAAACCTCCAGGGGTGTAAACAGTTTTATTGAGGGAAATACGAAAACGTCTTTTAAAACTACAATTCCCAGTAGAGACGTGCCATAGAACATGTTGCGAAACACACAATAGCCAGCATGTGTAGTTCTGGGGGGGAGGGTTGGGCTGGACCCGTCCAAGTCCAGTTTTGGATAGTCTGCCGTGGTTCCATTCCATTTCAAAGAGCTATTTGACGCTCGGCGTAACCTTGTCGCACTGCCGCTCCAACATCCAATCACAGAGCTTGAGGACTAATCACAAGGTTTGTAAAGCAAGGCGGATCTTGTAGTCCCAAGCGATAGCTGGGGATTCTGGGTAGTGTAGTGTCTTCGGAAACTCTGTAGTGTCTAAACTCCCAAAAAAACTATTTGTTTCTCCGAATCGAAGGTTGAAAACACAAAAGCATTGTAGACAATTTAAACCAATCAATATTGTGTAATTAACAAGGATAAACTGATGTTTTTTAGTGGATGAGTAATGCAGATATCACTGTGTAATCATTTGACAGTGAGGGGAATATATCCGGTTTTATTATGAAAACTTCGAGACCGGAAATACTGTTTTCACCCCGTGAGGGTTGACGCTAACTTTACATGGAAGCTGCCGCATATACACGTTCTCTTTGCGAAACCTCAAATCATCTTCGTAATATCTATCAAACTATAGATCCACATCCACTTGATGTGGATTCTACAAGTACAATATACACTTCTCGCTAGAAATCTAATCAAAAAGCATTTTAATGGACAAACTATCCTACAATTTAGGATTTTCCAGAGAGGGTTATTTGTGAATAAACGACCCTCTGTAACGTTTGCAATCAACGGGAGCACTAGAGGTCGAAAACTTTAAAACGTGATTATAGGTCGTAATAAGCGCTTGAACCAACTCCCTATTTGGTCGTAATAAGGGCTTGAACAATCGCCCTATTTGGTCGTATGAGTTGGAGGACTTGTTGTGTAGATGTTAAAGAGAAGAGGCCCCAAGATGGAGCCTTGAGGTACCCCACATGTCATATTTGTCAACTCAGATGTGTATTTACCTATAGAAACAACGTTTTTTCTGTACTTTAAGTAGGATTCAGACCAGTTTAAAACTGTTGCTGAAAGTCCCGCCCAGTTTTCCAGTCGGTCTAGAAATATGTTGTGGTCAACAGTGTCAAACGCAGCACTGAGATCTAATAATACTGTAACGTTCACAGATGGAGTCGGAAACAGGCTTCCAGTTATTAGGCTTTAATAACTCTTATTTTCTAGATGATCACAGGTACAGGGATAGCTTGTGGGTTCAACCTCACACACTCTGAAACTAACTCACCACACATACCCATATATATATCCCTGTCTACGTCACAACTTCCCGCCCTCCCCCGTCTGCTCCCCCAACCACAGGCCCGCACCTAGACCAGCATCACTGTGCAGCTCTGTGATTGGCAGAGAGACGGGGGATGCCTGAGTGACACCCTCAGCATTCTATCAGGGTCGCTACAATACTAACACTGAAGTTCTGCCACTGTATGTGTTTAAGTGGATGTCATTAGTAGTATTATTCATCCCGCTTCCATCACATTAGTATGCATAGAAAGTGACAGGTGCTGTGACAGGTCACACCTCTCCCTACTTATGCTAATGAGCTAAGTCCCGCCTCCCCTTTGTTCGAGGTGTGAGATCTCAAGTAGGTGTGATATCCCAAGTAGGTGTGAGATCCGTCGATAGGAGGGGGGGGGGTGTATTCACAGGTGTGAAAAGCCCCTACTGTTGCGCCTTATGGTGTATAATAAAAAATGTTTCAATCACATTAGTATGCATAAAAAGTGACAGGTGGGCCCGCCCCCAAGTGTGTGTGTGTGTGTGTGTGTGTGTGTGTGTGTGTGTGTGTGTGTGTGTGTGTGTGTGTGTGTGTGTGTGTGTGTGTGTGTGTGTGTGTGTGTGTGTGTGTTTGTGTGTGTGTGTGTGGGTGTGGGGACCTTCACTCCTGAGCTATAGGTGCCTGTCTTAACACCCCATGGCCCTGCAGTCGGCCAGAGGCTGTAAAAGTCCTGGAAAGCAGGCAGGCACCTCGTTTGAGAGATGACTGTGTGTGTATTAGAGAGCCTGAGGAGACACATTTTTACCGCCCATGCTTGACTGTTTATCTGTGCACTTTCAACTGTATACAATACAACACAAAAATGCCCAGTGCTGCTAAGAAATAAGTTCAGAAAGCTCTGAAAGCTCTAACAAAAGTAACTCTCCAGGTATTTCAGACAGAGAAATACCTGGAAATACCATCTCTCTCTGTTTTCTGCTGATGTGTAAAATATACAAAATAACGTTTTATATACTTACTCTCTTGTTAAAAGGCGATGAAGTTTGCAGCGTAAGCCAGCCATCAGTGTTCTAGTTTTAAGGCTTTGCATACCTCAAAGTGTGTCTAAAAGTCTCTTGGCAAGAGAAAAAAAAGCCAAAATTCGCCTAGGCCATTAAAAAGAGACCGAATTGCTGCTAAGAAATAAGTTCAGAAAGCTATGACTCCAGTGGAACACTGTTAGAGTCAAAAGAAACTCTCAATGTATTCAGACAGAGTATGTGTGTTTGTGTGTGTGTGTGTGTGTGTGTGTGTGTGTGTGTGTGTGTGTGTGTGTGTGTGTGTGTGTGTGTGTGTGTGTGTGTGTGTGTGTGTGTGTGAGCCTGGCACTGCCCCCTCCTCCCCCCCCCCCCCCTTCCTGCCATCTTATCACTAGACAGAGGGGGGGAGGAGTTCTCTCTAAAACACAGTGTCTGTAAAGGTGGGGGGAGACTGTCTCCCCCCTTCCTGCCATCTCTCTCTCTGTTTCTGCTGATGTGTAAAATATACAAAATAACGTTTTATATACTTACTCTCTTGTTAAAAGGTGATGAAGTTTGCAGTGTAAGCCAGCCATCAGTGTTCTAGTTTTAAGGTTTTGCATACCTCAAAGTGTGTCTAAAAGTATCTTGGCAAGAGAAAAAAAAAGCCAAAATCCGCCTAGGCCACTAAAAAGAAACCGAATTCCACGTTTTACAAATGAACAGACACAAATGCAGACTTGACTACTTGGCAGTTGATTAAAGCAGATGTGTCCTTTTTCATCTCTCAAAGGTTTGGGTCCTGTTCAACACTGGGTACAGAAATATATTCAATATACAGTCATTTGTACGTAAATATTTTTTAAGTTGTAAGCACTTAGGAATATACATTTGATTGCATTTAAAGTGGCTGAAGACAACTTATCATAATGAAGTAGTTGATTGCACAAATTTGTTATGGATGTAAAATAAAGACGACATTAGCATTTTAATTGGCTCCCTATAAGACTTGCTTTCTCTATGAAATTATGTCTGGTTCTGAGTAGTGTTCTCCCTTTCACAATAAAAAGCCCAAACACAATACTTTCTGAATCACTGCAGGAAGTAATGTGCTAAAATGCAAATACAAATAACTTACAGTAGCTCCCAATTAGTTTAACAATTGGAAAACCGTAAGGACTGTGGAAACACCTACTGGCAAAGGATTGTGGATGCAAATTATGCAAAGAGGAAGAAAAAACATTCTATCTAAAGCTATATAACACAATCTGCATATTGACAGTATGAGTACAACAAAAACAGTATGCATGTTGATGCAAACGACGATGTTCAGTAAACGATCAGTCAAAATCGAAGGATCCAATGTATTTTTAAATGGAGCAGAAATAGAACTAGTCTCCCAGTTGAAGTATCTTGAACAGGGAGTGTCATATTGGACTCGCACTTGACTTTTGAAGAAACATATCCAGAAAGTATCCAATACCATTAAATTCAACTTGCAACATTTTAAACAAATTAGACCTTTTCTTAACTGTCAATTCTGCAAAGTCATACCTCCACTGTCTATCCCACATTGAATACTGTTTTACAAACTGGTCGTTTGCTTGTGCCACAAACCTGAAACCCATAGAACAGCTGTTCAAGAGAGCTATCCAGGTGTTTGACAGAAAGCCACAGTCATACCACCACTGTACCATCCTTGAAAATCACAATTTCTTGAGTTTTTGACAATTTTATGTCTTTTAAAAGTATGTGTTTTAAAAACAATAATATTTACATGGGCTGGCCCCCCTCCCCTTGGGGGAATTCATCCACAGAAAACACACTGGACGCAGCACTAGGTCAGAAACCAGAGGAGACTGTGAAGTCCACCACAGACGGACCACCTTTGGACAAAATGTCCTCTCCATTAAAGGCAGCTCATTGTGGAATAGCCCCCCAGCTGAGATACGGGATTGTCCCACTCTCAATAGTTTTAAAGGTCAACTTAAAGAATGGTTGAGCAACAAACAGACGTGTAATCACCGCTAAATAAATGCACTTTAACACAGGGGTATCTCCTCTTGCACTTTTATGTAGCGCTTTTTATCTTATCTTGCACTTTATATATCATAGCTGCTACATTGTACTGCCATGTGGTCAATGCTTGTATGCTGCTCATGCTCTTTCCGCATATCATGTATTTATTTTTGCTGTATATATAACTGTCATGTTCTTATATGCTGTATGTGACGGGACTACAGATGGAAATTAGCTCAAAGCTAAAATCCGGCTCATTTACACTTAAGCATTATTTTTGTTTTAAAGTGTTCATCAATGTGCATACGGTAGCCCTGAAGAAAATTAAACATTAAAATATTTTATCGATGTCCCCATTCCCAGTTTGTTTTGGGAATAATTGCGATGTTTACTATGTTTTGGTAGCTCTTAACAAAACTGAATTTTTGTATAAAGACTGCGACTCTAAAAGGCAAGTTTGTGATTTTAACACTGTTTTGATGAAACAATACATTATACAATATTACGACTTTTTGCAATATTTTTAACACAATATACTTGTACCTTTTTTTTTGTGGTTGTAGGGCTTCTAGATATTTAGCATGTCATGCATAAACACGGTGTCATCTCTTCCTTGAAACTGACGTGCTTTACAAAACAAGTTATTTTTCTGCTTCTTCATCCTCTGAATTTTCCTCCCCCGTCCCTCTTCCTTCAGCCAGCACAACAAGAATCAAGGTGGATCTGTGAAATGAAACACCTCTTCCCAAAGCGTGACTTCCCTATTGAGAGCATGCGTCTAGGGCAGTAGGGTCTAAACCAGGGGTGGGCAATTATTTTTTCCATGGGGCCACATGAGAAACAAAAAATATTGTGGAGGGCCGGGCCAAAAGGCTGAACTCAATTCTGCATAATATTAATTGTATTTCTTTATAAAAAGCAGTAAATAGCATTGTTTTGACAAGCTGGTAAGAGTATATGTTATAGTTGAGCAATGAAAAAGTGAGGTTGCCTTACAAAAAATGTAATTTATTCAATCAAATTTCCCAAAACAATGGTAAACAAAATGTGAACGTTTTTCACCATTTCTGACTCATATTAGTGAACATTTTCAGTCGCATTCACTACAAAACACATTTTGAGTTTCATATACTGTTGGAAAGTTGTGTAAAGGTTCTTAGCATTCTTAAGACATCACAACATTGTCTTTGTGCTCCAAACATTCAGCAAGATACATCATATTGAACTGTCACTGAACATCACTGAACTGTGATTTTGAGAAAAGGCTTCCAAAGAAAGTGTCCCAGTTCACTGCTAGTTGGTTCCTTTACATGCCTACATTTGTAGTCTAACCACCTCATTTGGTGTTTTTAAGTTCTTTTTTCTTGTTCAGTGAGAGAAATCTAGTCTCTGCTGGGCTTTAACGAGTGCATCGAAGTCAGGTTGAATGTCTGAGGTGGAGATGCGAAGCACAGCTGACAGATGATCATCAGTGAGAGAGGATCTATACCTGGATTTCATAAACTTCATCTTTGAAAATGTTTGTTCACATATGTAGGTAGAGCCAAAGAGAACCAACATCTTCTGAGCATGTCTCCTCATGTTTGGAAAGTTCTCCTCCTCGAGAGAAGAGTAGAAATCCAGCAGAGATCCTGACTTAAAGCGCTCTGCCAGTACTGCATCAGACTGCAGGTCAATGAGTTCCAGCTGAACATCACTGGGTGCATTATCCATACTGCAGGTAAAGGGAGAGGAAATCATGAGCATTTCATCCTCGATTGTTCGGAGATCTTCAAATCGCCTTGAAAACTCACCATGCAATGCTCCTAACATGGATGAGTACCTGCGGAGGTGATCAGCTGATGGTGTGACTTCTTTCAGGGTTTGCATGTGAGTGAGAGTGTTGCTCTCCAGCTGGCTTGAAAGAAACTGCATCTTTCTCATGAAAGCCTTCACCAGGCTGTGCATTTCATGAACAAAAAGGCCCTTGCCTTGCAGTTTGGTGTTCAGTTCATTCATCAGTGCAGTCACATCAACAGCAAATGCAAAATCTGCCATCCAGTCCTCGTCTGAGAGCTCTGGGATGTCTTTGCCTTTCTTCTCACAAAACTCTTGAATCTCTGCTTTCAGGTCCCAAACTCTTTTTAGCACTTTGCCCAGGCTGAGCCATCTGACAGCTGTGTGGTAGCCGATGTCACTATGCTCAGTCTCATGCTCCTCCAAAAGTGCAACAAACTGTCTGTGATTCAATGCCCGTGCCCTGATGAAGTTTACTATTTTAGTAACAACATCAATAACATGGTGAATTTTTAGCACTGACTTGCACAACACATGTTGGTGTATAATACAATGCAAAAATACCAATTTCTGATCTGCGTCGATTTCAGTCACTTTATCTTGCATACGTTTCAAAAGTCCAACATTTTTACCTGTAAGATTTGGACAACCGTCTGTTGTGACACCTGCCAGTCTGTCCCATTTCAGTCCCAGCGTGTCCATGCAAGCATTTACCTCCGTGAACAGATCGCTCCCTGTCGTCGTCCCTTTCATCGGCCGCATTGCTGCCAGCTCCTCCGTAATCTTGAAGTCCGGCGTTATCCCACGGACAAATACGAGTAACTGCGCTGTGTCGCGGACATCACAGCTCTCGTCCAAAGCCAAGGAGATAAAGTCAAAACTTGCCACTTCATGTTGCAGCTGAAGCTCCAGATTCCCCGCAATGTCCTCGATCCTTCTCGTCACGGTTCGCCTGGACAGCGGGACTTGCTCAAAGGCTTCTTTTTTTTCAGGGCATATTAGTGCTGCAGAGTCCACTAAGCACTCTTTGACAAACTCCCCCTCTGAGAATGGCTTACTGTGTTTAGCTATTTTGTGGGATATCACGAAGCTGGTCTTGGTTGCTGCATCCTTGGATGTGTGAAGCTTGGTAAAAAAGCCTTGCTGCTTTTGCAGCTTAGCTAGCAAAGCCTTCGATGTGCGCGCCCTTTCAGCATCAGTCAAGTTTTTGTATTTCTCCGCGTGTTTCGTCTCGTAATGCCGACTCAAATTGTAGTCCTTGAACACGGCGATCTGCTCCCCGCAAACTAAACACACGGCTTTACCTCCGACTTCAGTAAATAAATACTTAGCAGTCCAATTTTTGTTGAAAACCCTACATTCGGCATCTACCTTTCTTTTTTTAGCATCAGCTGACATTTTTGAGCGCTAAAGTCGTCTTGTGACAATTATCCAATAACGCGCACGTCTTGATTTGACGTATTGCGTCATTATGTACGTGAATAAAAAACAACTTCAAAATAAAAGCATTGCAGCTTTAGTCCATGCATGAGGTAAAATTTGAAAATATGTTTATTTTGTAATTTCCAATTAACCTTACACGGGCCGGTCAGAGTCAACCAAAGGGCCGTATGTGGCCCGGGGGCCGTACAGTGCCCAGGTCTGGTCTAAACCAATTGGCCAGATATACTAACATGCAGAACGTATGGTATGTTTGAAGACTAACCATTTATCCAGTTCAAGCTGTCTTTAAGATGTGACATTGCGCTCTGACTATTTCCCGTTAAATGGTGACAAACTATTACTTATTCTTAAATTTGACCTCTTGCTGCTTGGTTGAAAATGATAGATGAAAAATAACTTTAAAAAAAAAAAGACTCAAGCAGTGAGGGACATTATACTGGTGAAAAAACTCTCAATTCTACAGATGACTCCCCCCATTCAACGCAATAAGTCCCTGCCTCCACTCAGCAAAGCATATAAAACTAAGGACCCCACTAAGACGACAGTTTGAAAACTAGCCATGGATCTGAGAAAAACCAAGTCTGATGTAGCCTACCCTTATTACCACCAGGATAACGGATATGGGCTTAATGAATGGATGTTACAAAGTAGGGGAGAGATGTTCCCGAAGAAGAGCTCTCCTCTATATCATATCCATGTAAGGTCTTTAGGACAAAAGAGGACTATGATAACATGACATATGAAGAATATCTTTCTTTAAAAGATGGTATTATAGATAACCTCTATAGAAACAATATATCTCATACCACTCGCCAAGATCGCAAACGACATTTAGCAGATAAGAAAAGCAAAAGTAAAGAAAACCGAAGAAAAAGGAAAAGCAAAATGAAAAGGAGAAGAAAAATGAAAAGCAAACGCAGAATGCGAATGAAAAGAAAAGGGACCATATAGGACGGAAAACGAAAAAGACAAAAAGAAGGAAGGTGAAAAGAAAAAGGAACAAAGTGAAGAAATGTCAACTAACTATAGAGGATGGTGTTGTAGACCCATTACCGAATCATAGTAATCTTATAGATCAGCTACTGCTAACCGACTGTTGCGAATGTGTTGAACAAATACCAAAAGCAATGGCAGAGCTTTGCTTCAATATAATGAGAGAAAAAGCACGATACTACGGAATTGCCCAAATTGGCGACAGTGCCAGAGCATGTATTAAAAGACTGTTGGAGGATCTCTATTCTAGTGTCGGTTGCCATTACATCGAAGGATATGCCAAAACGTGTGACGACATAGACAAAGCTTTTGAAAACAATTATATGGTACCTGTCCTTACAGCTAAACAAATCCTATGCCAGGTATTCAACAGACCACAAGAAGCACAAGAAGCCCCAGAAAGGATTACATTCAGAGCTAATAATGGTGAAACCGAAGAACAAGCAAAGCAGATTATAATCGTTGCGGGTGAAAGGATAGAGAATTTGCAAGTGATGTTAATGCATTTATCTGATATAAAAAATGCATTTGTTTACTTCCAAGAGACCCCTAAACATCTACTTGGGCAATGTGAATTGAACGATAAACCGATCACTGTAAATGAAAGGCGGAGAGAAGCAGCAGTGCAAATCGTTAAGTCTATTACCTTGTATGCACTACGACATTAACTTGGTAAAATGTAATATGTTTTTCTGAAAATGGGGTGAATGTTGTGTTTTCAATTAAACAACCAAAACAAATGAAAATGTGTTTTATTTTTTCTTTCATGTATAGTAATAGTATTGTAAAGAAAACATTTAAAGTGGTCCTGGAATCTTAATTTTCCGAAACATTCTGTAACATTACCGAAGAATTGAAACAAACACCAAAAGTGTATCATGTGCTCTCATTGTATGCTCTGTTTGTAGATGTAATGCATCTTTGTGTCAAAAACAGCATACCCATGAATATTTTGACTGAAGTGAAAAAACTCCATCATGATATTTCCAGTAATCTGGGGAATTCTAAGCTGGAGACGGTCCTGGGGATGTTACAATCAGTATAACTATTGAATTTGTGTGTGAAAAAATAAAAATGTAAATAGGAGATACCAAAAAAAAGTTTTTACATTTTAAAAACTGTTGTCTTCATTATAGCAAGGGGAGCGTGTCTGATACATGTGTATTACAGTCCTTCACATACACTGTTGTCTTCATTATAACAAGGGGAGGGTAACAGGGAAGATGTATGATACAAGTGTATTGAAACGTGCGTATTATACCCCCACAGAAACACAGAAACACGGAAACACAGAAACACAGAAAAAACACTGATGTACTGAAACAACACAGAAACACTGAAAAAACAGAAACACCGAGACACAGAACCACAAAAACACAAAAACACAGAAAACACAGAAACACAGAAACACAAAAACACAGAAACACAGAAACACAAAAACACAAAAACACAAAAACACTGAAACACCGACACAAAAACACTGAAACACCGACACACCGAAACACAGAACCACAGAACCACAGAAACACAGAAACACAGAAACACAGAAACACAGAAACACAAAAACACACAAAAACACTGAAACACTGAAACAACACAGAAACACTGAAAAACACAGAAACACTGAAACACTGACATACAGAAACACCGAAACACCGAGACACAGAACCGCAGAAACACAGAAACACAGAAACACAGAAACACAGAAACACAGAAAACACAGAAACACAAAAACACTGAAACACCGACACACAGAAACCCAGAAAACCCAGAAACCCAGAACCACAGAAACACAGAAACACAGAAACACAGAAAACACAGAAACGCAAAAACACAAAAACACAGAAAACACAGAAACACAGAAACACAAAAACACAGAAACACAAAAACACAAAAACACTGAAACACCGACACACAAACACCGAAAACACTGAAAACACTGAAAACACAAAAAACAGGCTTGTGTGCTAGTATGGTTTTTGAATAAACACATCAGTATTTTAAAAAGTCAAATAGTATCAGCCTCCCATCGACTTTTTAAAATGTTGGTGTTTGTTTCATTTCTTCGGTAATGTTACAGAATGTTTCGGAAAATGAAGATTCCAGGACCACTTTAAATGTTTTCTTTACAATACTATTACTATACATGAAAGAAAAAATAAAACACATTTTCATTTGTTTTGGTTGTTATCCTTTCACCCGCAACGATTATAATCTGCTTTGCTTGTTCTTCGGTTTCACCATTATTAGCTCTGAATGTAATCCTTTCTGGGGCTTCTTGTGCTTCTTGTGGTCTGTTGAATACCTGGCATAGGATTTGTTTAGCTGTAAGGACAGGTACCATATAATTGTTTTCAAAAGCTTTGTCTATGTCGTCACACGTTTTGGCATATCCTTCGATGTAATGGCAACCGACACTAGAATAGAGATCCTCCAACAGTCTTTTAATACATGCTCTGGCACTGTCGCCAATTTGGGCAATTGCATAGTATCGTGCTTTTTCTCTCATTATATTGAAGCAAAGCTCTGCCATTGCTTTTGGTATTTGTTCAACACATTCGCAACAGTCGGTTAGCAGTAGCTGATCTATAAGATTATTATGATTCGGTAATGGGTCTACAACACCATCCTCTATAGTTAGTTGACATTTCTTCTCTTTGTTCCTTTTTCTTTTCACCTTCCTTCTTTTTGTCTTTTTCGTTTTCCGTCCTATATGGTCCCTTTTCTTTTCATTCGCATTCTGCGTTTGCTTTTCATTTTTCTTCTCCTTTTCATTTTGCTTTTCCTTTTTCTTCGGTTTTCTTTACTTTTGCTTTTCTTATCTGCTAAATGTCGTTTGCGATCTTGGCGAGTGGTATGAGATATATTGTTTCTCTAGAGGTTATCTATAATACCATCTTTTAAAGAAAGATATTCTTCATATGTCATGTTATCATAGTCCTCTTTTGTCCTAAAGACCTTACATGGATATGATATAGAGGAGAGCTCTTCTTCGGGAACATCTCTCCCCTACTTTGTAACATCCATTCATTAAGCCCATATCCGTTATCCTGGTGGTAATAAGGGTAGGCTACATCAGACTTGGTTTTTCTCAGATCCATGGCTAGTTTTCAAACTGTCGTCTTAGTGGGGTCCTTAGTTTTATATGCTTTGCTGAGTGGAGGCAGGGACTTATTGCGTTGAGTGGGGGGAGTCATCTGTAGAATTGAGAGTTTTTTCACCAGTATAATGTCCCTCACTGCTTGACTCTTTTTTTTTTTAAAGTTATTTTTCATCTATCATTTTCAACCAAGCAGCAAGAGGTCAAATTTAAGAATAAGTAATAGTTTGTCACCATTTAACGGGAAATAGTCAGAGCGCAATGTCACATCTTAAAGACAGCTTGAACTGGATAAATGGTTAGTCTTCAAACATACCGTACGTTCTCCATGTTAGTATATCTGGCCAATTGGTTTAGACCCTACTGCCCTAGATGCATGCTCTCAATAGGGAAGTCACGCTTTGGGAAGAGGTGTTTCATTTCACAGATCCACCTTGATTCTTGTTGTGCTGGCTGAAGGAAGAGGGACGGGGGAGGAAAATTCAGAGGATGAAGAAGCAGAAAAATAACTTGTTTTGTAAAGCACGTCAGTTTCAAGGAAGAGATGACACCGTGTTTATGCATGACATGCTAAATATCTTGAAGCTCTACAACCACAAAAAAAAAAGGTACAAGTATATTGTGTTAAAAATATTGCAAAAAGTCGTAATATTGTATAATGTATTGTTTCATCGAAACAGTGTTAAAATCACAAACTTGCCTTTTAGAGTCGCAGTCTTTTACAAAAATTCTGTTTTGTTAAGAGCTACCAAAAACATAGTAAACATCGCAATTATTCCCAAAACAAACTGGGAATGGGGACATCGATAACATATTTTAATGTTTAATTTTCTTCAGGGCTACCGTATGCACATTGATGAACACTTTAAAACAAATATAATCCTTACAAGTGTAAATGAGCCGGATTTTAGCTCTGAGCTAATTTCCATCTGTAGTCCCGTCACATACAGCATATAAGAACATGACAGTTATATATACAGCAAAAATAAATACATGATATGCGGAAAGAGCATGAGCAGCATACAAGCATTTACCACATGGCAGTACAATGTAGCAGCTATGATATATAAAGTGCAAGATAAGATAAAAAGCGCTACATAAAAGTGCAAGAGGAGATACCCCTGTGTTAAAGTGCATTTATTTAGCGGTGATTACACGTCTGTTTGTTGCTCAACCATTCTTTAAGATGACCTTTAAAACTATTGAGAGTGGGACAATCCCGTATCTCAGCTGGGGGGCTATTCCACAATGAGCTGCCTTTAATGGAGAGGACATTTTGTCCAAAGGTGGTCCGTCTGTGGTGGACTTCACAGTCTCCTCTGGTTTCTGACCTAGTGCTGCGTCCAGTGTGTTTCCTGTGGATGCATTCCCCCAAGGGGAGGGGGGCCAGCCCATGTAAATATTTTTTTTTTAAAAACACATACTTTTAACAGACATAGAATTGTCAAAAACTCAAGAAATTGTGATTTTCAAAGATGGTACAGTGGTGGTATGACTGTGGCTTTCTGTCAAACACCTGGATAGCTCTCTTGAACAGCTGTTCTATGGGTTTCAGGTTTGTGGCACAAGCAAACGACCAGTTTGTAAAACAGTATTCAATGTGGGATAGAATCATACAGTGGAGGTATGACTTTGCAGAATTGACAGTTAAGAAAAAGGTCTAATTTGTATAAAATGTTGCAAGTTGAATTTAATGGTATTGGATACTTTCTGGATATGTTTCTTAAAAAGTCAAGTGCGAGTCCAATATGACACTCCCTGTTCAAGATACTTCAACTGGCAGACTAGTTCTATTTCTGCTCCATTTAAAAATACATTGGATCCTTCGATTTTGATTGATCGTTTACTGAACATCGTCGTTTGCATCAACATGCATACTGTTTTTGTTGTACTCATACTGTCAATATGCAGATTGTGTTATATAGCTTTAGATAGAATGTTTTTTCTTCTTCTTTGCATAATTTGCATCCACAATCCTTTGCCAGTAGGTGTTTCCACAATCCTTGCGGTTTTCCAATTGTTAAACTAATTGGGAGCTACTGTAAGCTATTTGTATTTGCATTTTAGCACATTACTTCCTGCAGTGATTCAGAAAATATTGTGTTTGGGCTTTTTATTGTGAAAGGGAGAACACTACTCAGACCCAGACATAATTTCATAGAGAAAGCAAGTCTTATAGGGAGCCAATTAAAATGCTAATGTCGTCTTTATTCTACATCCATTACAAATTTGTGCTATCAACTACTTCATTATGATAAGTTGTCTACAGCCACTTTAAATGCAATCAAATGTATATTTCTAAGTGCTTACAACTTAAAAAATATTTACGTACAAATGACTGTATATTGAATATATTTCTGTACCCAGTGTTGAACAGGACCCAAACCTTTGAGAGATGAAAAAGGACACATCTGCTTTAATCAACTGCCAAGTAGTCAAGTCTGCATTTGTGTCTGTTCATTTGTAAAACGTGGAATTCGGTTTCTTTTTAGTGGCCTAGGCGGATTTTGGCTTTTTTTTTCTCTTGCCAAGATACTTTTAGACACACTTTGAGGTATGCAAAACCTTAAAACTAGAACACTGATGGCTGGCTTACGCTGCAAACTTCATCACCTTTTAACAAGAGAGTAAGTATATAAAACGTTATTTTGTATATTTTACACATCAGCAGAAACAGAGAGAGAGATGGCAGGAAGGGGGGAGACAGTCTCCCCCCCACCTTTACAGACACTGTGTTTTAGAGAGAACTCCTCCCCCCTCTGTCTAGTGATAAGATGGCAGGAAGGGGGGGGGAAGGAGGGGGCAGGGCCAGGCTCACACACACACACACACACACACACACACACACACACACACACACACACACACACACAGACACACACACACACACACACACACACACACACACACACACACACACACACACACACACACACACACACACACACACACACACACACACACACACACACACACACACACACACACACACACACACACACACACACACATACTCTGTCTGAATACATTGAGAGTTACTTTTGACTCTAACAGTGTTCCACTGGAGTCATAGCTTTCTGAACTTATTTCTTAGCAGCAATTCGGTCTCTTTTTAATGGCCTAGGCGAATTTTGGCTTTTTTTTTTCTCTTGCCAAGAGACTTTTGGACACACTTTGAGGTATGCAAAGCCTTAAAACTAGAACACTGATGGCTGGCTTACGCTGCAAACTTCATTGCCTTTTAACAAGAGAGTAAGTATATAAAACGTTATTTTGTATATTTTACACATCAGCAGAAAACAGAGAGAGATGGTATTTCCAGGTATTTCTCTGTCTGAAATACCTGGAGAGTTACTTTTGTTAGAGCTTTCAGAGCTTTCTGAACTTATTTCTTAGCAGCACTGGGCATTTTTGTGTTGTATTGTATACAGTTGAAAGTGCACAGATAAACAGTCAAGCATGGGCGGTAAAAATGTGTCTCCTCAGGCTCTCTAATACACACACAGTCATCTCTCAAACGAGGTGCCTGCCTGCTTTCCAGGACTTTTACAGCCTCTGGCCGACTGCAGGGCCATGGGGTGTTAAGACAGGCACCTATAGCTCAGGAGTGAAGGTCCCCACACCCACACACCCACACACACACACACACACACACACACACACACACACACACACACACACACACACACACACTTGGGGGCGGGCCCACCTGTCACTTTTTATGCATGCTAATGTGATGGAAACATTTTTTATTATACACCATAAGGCGCAACAGTGGGGGCTTTTCACACCTCTGAATACACATCACACCCCCCTCCTATCGACGGATCTCACACCTACTTGGGATATCACACCTACTTGAGATCTCACACCTTGAACAAAGGGGAGGCGGGACTTAGCTCATTAGCATGGTAGGGAGAGGTGTGACCTGTCACAGAACCTGTCACTTTCTATGCATACTAATGTGATGGAAGCGGGATGAATAATACTACTGTCATTGAAGATGATAAAAGTACAATATACACTTCTCGCTAGAAATCTAATCAAAATCATTTTAAAGGCCAAACTATTGCACAATTTGGGATTTTCCAGAGAGGTTTATTTGTGAATTAACGAATCTCCGTAGCTTTTGCGATCTACGGGAGCATGTTGTTTCTTACATGACCACTAGAAGTGCTACACTTTAAAACGTGACTCTGGGTCATAATAAGCTGCTGAACAATCTACCTATATGGCTGGTTACAATTGAGGAGTGAGAGTGATGCGCACGCAGCTTGCCCAAACCGAAAGCTATGTTACGCTCTGAAAACTGAAAACTAGGCTTATTGCCATAAATATGATGATGGATTATCAGTAATCATTTCAAAGTGACACAGAGACATTGGATTAACCTTCAGCAGCGTTTTATGCGTTTCAATGCCATTGAACACAAGTTTTGATTAGAAAACCGCAAAGGTAAGACGTATTTTCTGTTTTGGCCCCGTAAAGCTAAGTTGTGTGTTGTCTGGTTTCTCCTTCGCTGCCGCGAGTTTTGGCCGCTCAGTGATGATACTTATATCATTGGAATCTGTGGAATCTCAGTTTTCATATGATATTTTGTTTGTGCAGATCCGATTAAGTATAACATATTTCTACCGTGAGTTATTTGCTAAGGGCGTTAATTCTAATTAAGAGGCTCGGCATTAGACTTGTGTTTTGTTTCTGTAAAAATGGTTCATGTTCAGTTTGCTGAGTTTCTTCCCATTAAGTGTGTATGACTTAATAGGTTGTTAAATGTTAAGAAGCCCTGAGACCCAAGCCCTGAGACTTAACAGGTTAACCTGTTGTCCTGAGGAAATTATTGCTGTCAAAAATAGGTTTTTAATTCATCAAATGGTCTGAAAATTATAGGGGCTGTTCAATATGCTCTTAATGATTAAAATACATTTAAATAATTTCATTGAATTATGGGTGTTTTATTGCATTTTATAACACCTTAAGTCCTCTGTGGTCAAAAATGACCCCGCAGCACAAAGTGGTGCAATGGGGCAAATTGTTTCAGCATAATGCTGTCCAACAAATGAACAACCACCCCCTGCCTGCTCCTCGCGACACACACACACACACACACACACACACACACACACACACACACACACACACACACACACACACACACACACACACACACACACACACACACACACACACACACACACACACACACACACACACACACACACACACACACCTTTGATGTATCGGATCAATCAATTGTCAAGTCAAAAACAAACAGGCCTTTTCTCACAAATGTTGGGGCATTTCATATTTTATTCTTAAAGAGAAAGGCAGCAAAATGAGGAGGCAGAAATGCTTTATTGTAGAGGAGGTTCATGAGCTAATCTTTAACCGTGTTAACCGTGTTAGCGCACAAGGTGTGATTATGTGTTGCCATTTAAAAAATATAAATTATTCAAAAAGGGCATTCTTACTAAACTTTGACATTTACCAGTCTGTGATAAGAGAAATAGTCAAAATACGATATGCTCAAATGATTAAATACAGTGATGCAAACAGAGGTATGGTAAAAAAAAAAGAGAGAACTATTCGAAGCAGAAAAAAAACAGCGTAAGTCTATGGTAATATACCATCTGACAAAGGCCTGTGCTATAATCCTTCAATTAACTGGCTGTTCTTTATAATTTACTCAGATCAATAGGAGACAGAGATGTTAAATCAAGGGTTTTTATTATTATTTACAGCAGGGGTGGGGAACCTTTTTCCTTTCAATTTGTACAACATTCTCCGAGGGCCGTACAAATTATTGAACTCAACCTCTGCTTAAAAAAACTAAAATCACAGCCCATTCATTTGGGCTTTCTTTCATGCTGTGCAAAGAAAAAGCAACCTCTTAATCCAGATATCTCACCATGACTCATGTTTGACGCATGCATGCATGCATTCACGTGCACGGTTGTGGCATGACCACCAAAACTCTTTTGTTACTGTCATAGGCTATAGTATTGTATACCTGTTAATAATTTAGTCTCTAATGTCTCATTAATAACTATAATGATCATATCAAGGTGTGCCTTAACCTCACTGAGCTGAGGTTATTTGAGCCTCTGAGGAGAGAGCTCTCTTCCACCTGGTTGTAGAAAAGCTCTTTAAATTCGTTAGCATAGCTAGCTAACCAGATGCTAATAACAACAGATCGCCACTGCTTACAACTAAAGACACAGCCTCGCAAACACTGCGGTGTGTACGGCTCCTTATGGGTACTGCAATATTTGAAGAGCTGGAGCGGCGTTCCGATGCTCTCCACTCCGTTACTCTTTTCAGACGAGACATAACCACGTGAAGACACGTTACGCTCGTGTTGTGTTCAATAAACCTGTCCTTGGCCAGGAAAAACAGGCACTCGCTTGTTTAATTATTTTGCGATCTAGATTTCTTCTTCTTTTTTTAAGTGGGAAGTTGTCGGACGGACGGACTGACGGACCCCCCCCCCCAAAAACGAAAACTCTTCGGTTCTCCACGAATTACACAAGTCACCCAAATCAGCGTTAAAAGAGTGGGAGGCGACGAAAAGCGGCTAATTTGCATCACTGTAAATAGTTTCATTTATGTTTTAACTCTAAAAATTGTCAAATGTCATATAAATAAGGTCTTATGGCCCTAAATTCCAAAACAAAGGGAACAATGGGTTGGACTGAAGCAAAACTAAAGGTTTAACGCAAAATTGATTGACATGTTATACTTTATGCTTTAAATAACAGTCAAGCTAGACAGGGTCAACAATGACCCCAGAGGGCACAAGGTGTGATTATGTGTTGCCACTAATCCTAGATCATTCAAACTGTTAAATGTCTATTTTTGATAACAAAAGATTTTTTTTTTAAAAAGGCACCAGACTCAAGGACTGGCTACCTACTGAGCAAAGGTACTTCTGGGTTCAAATCCCAGTCCTGACAGAGTCTTTTACCTGGGTTTTAGCCCCACGTTGGGCTGTAGTGTTTTAGGGTGTCTTAATCCTAGACCATTCAGACCAGTTGTTTCGAAACCTTGAACCTTTCACCTCCAGGTTTGGTTAATCGAGTAAATGTGAAACTGGCAGAACCAGGGCAAAACGAGAAAGCCAGAAGGGTGTTTTGGATTGCCCTTCAATCAAACTCTGTAGCCCTTGTTTTGCAATCGGAATGCAATCCGCCCTTCCATGTAAAATTCTAAACTTTGATAAATAGCTCAGTGGGTGTTGTATTTCAAAAGTTCCCATAGGTCAACCAGTAAACATTTTATTTCTATACAGCAATAACTGTAGAAAACCCTTATAATGAAAACAATACAATGAAAATCTATGACGACTAGCTCAATGGGTGTTGAATATCTAAGTCACCAATGAGTCTGTACACTTTTAGTTTAGTTTTTTAAAAAGACATTCTAAACTTTAGGCAGGGATATTGGTTTTATGTCAGGATGGCCGAGTGGTCTAAGGCGCCAGACTCAAGGACTGGCTCCTTCCTGAGCAAAGGGACTTCTGGTCTCCACATGGAGGCGTGGGTTCAAATCCTACTCCTGACAGAGTGTTTTACCTGGGCTTTAGCCCCCCGTTGGGCGGTCGCATTTTAGGGTGTATTAATCCTAGATCATTCAGACCAGTTGTTCCTTTTTTTGCAATCGGAATGCAATCGGCCCTTCCATCTGAAATTCAAAACTTTGGCCTATTTTAGCATTGTTGCTAGTCCGGCTAGCTCAGTCGGTATTTGGACCAATTAGTGCATTCGGACTTCGTTACGTCAGTATGCCCCGGAAGGAAAAAATGGAAAAAGAGAAATCTCCAACGAGGCGTTCTGGGGCAGCATAGACAGGTCTTTTCTGTGTTAGAGTTGTACTCGCTACAGGGTGTACTTTGAGGCTTTGTAACTCTGCAGACCGTTTACATGCAGAAAAACCTTCATAACACACAAGGGGACGGGTAATAACCAGAAAAGCATGACATGGGACCTTTAAATAGTTAAGTATGTAAATGAAATGTGCAAAAACAAAATACTCACCGAATCAACATCCATTTATTTAAATTTTTATTAAAAAAAGACCTTGTGGACAGACCAGATCACAAAAAATATTCAGACTCTTTAAAAACAAAATGAAAAACAGAGTCCTTTACCTAGATTCATTTTCATACGTACATTTCAAACGTATTTGTTCCTTAAAAACAGTAAAACGCGCTCTAACAAATGTGAGAAACAACCTTTACAAATGAACGAACAAAAAGCACACAATAATACATTTAAAGTATTTCCAAAGGGAAACAAATATATTTTAAAGCATAATGCTACAAATACATTCTTTTTTTCCAGCAGACAAAAACAAACATTAAAGTAAGCACTTTGGTCGCCCCCCTCACACACACACACACACTGAAGACCATTACTTTATTTTATGAATAAAGTTAGTTTCAGTCTGAGAGCTAACACGACGCAAACGGAGTCACAGTCCAGATGTTTCTGTGGTTTCATCTCTTCATGTACCTTGTGGAGTTTATTCCAGAGTTTTCTGAGCAGGTACTCTGTCAGCAGGTGAGGTACAAATAGAAATCTCCTGACATTGAAACAAGATGTAACTTCTATTCTTCCATTTTAAATCTGTTATTAAAGTGCATATCTTGATCACATCCTGACTGCAGTGTTTATAAACATGTGACAGACAGAGGCTTCACTAAAGATCAGACATGCAAATTCATCTACCATCTATCAGCGATATCATTTCTGAAACGGGTCACCTGATGGGAGTCTGATGTCATCAAAGAGTGACACTGAGACAACGGATGTTCAGGAGCTCAACTCTTAATGCTGTTCGGAATATACATATATTTTTCGCACATATAAACCTCTTTTAATTTGCGTCAACTGTTAAAAAAAAAATGAACTTACATTCCCTCGTTGGTACTATGTAGAAAATAATTTGTACTTAAAGAAAAGAGAAAGAGTGGACGATAAATAAGGATTGATATGAGATATACTGCATTCAAATAGTACAATCTTTTATAACTTTTTCACTTCTCTGGATCTTGATGGGAAATATAATGAGGGTCAAAGAAAGATGTAAAGGAGAATGTATAAGGACTAAGAAAAATAAAACAGATTTACTCTAGGATGTATGATTACTCAGAGGAAGTTATAGACATATGACTCATGTTCAATGTGCTGCAAGGAATTGTGGGACAGCAATATCTCCTTTGTATCCGTAAAGAGCATTTAGAGACTTACAGTAGCTCTTAAACGCTGCGCTCACTGAGGGACCAGTGAAACCACAGAGAGAGTCTGTGTGCAGCTCCCCAGAAACAGAAGGGAGTCATCTTACTGTACGTTTACTACACCAGGAAGCAGTTTGCTGAGCAGAGTCTGACGTCTGCACAACACAATGTCATCACACGCTCCTAAAAGAGGTCATTTATACCCGATAATGACATGTGACCACCTACAAAGCACCTGTATGTGTAGAAATGCTGTCAAACCCACCCATATGGGTCGGGAAGTGAAACGTTTTATTTTGGATTGTTTCTCTGCTGTGCTGAGGAATGCCAAACAAAAGCATCTCTGGTAAGTCAGCAAACAAATAACTGTACCTGTATAACATATGTCAAATGTAACTTTTCTTTCATTTGGGAGTGGTATGAACAGAGGTTCATTTCTCAAATGGCAGGAACAGAACCAAAGCAGTCACAGTTCAGATAATAACTGTAACTGTACTTTTATGAGGATATACTTAAATAAATGTTTTAAAATATAACCATTAGGTTGCATTTAACCAGAGGGTCATTCTGATTCAATGTCTTTCTTTTATAAAGAAACCACTGGACAAAGATGTTTAACAGACTGTAGGGTCGCAACGGTTTGAATTGAGTTTTGAAGTATTTACTTAGCATATAAATAATAACTCTCAGTTAAAGCAAATAAAACACAAACATAATAATAACATCACATTCCATCCACAGCTCTCCGCCTTCACATCTGAGACGGAGCTGAAATGAAACGGTTTCAAATGAGAACTAACCCGTCACGTTAGAAACATGACTCATGCTGAATAATACTAACACTTGTTGTAGACAGGTCAAATATAGCATCAGAAACAAACTACAGTTCAAATAAAAGTCAAAACACTGAGTGGGTAAATAAATAGCTTTTCCAATTGCACAAAGTGGGATCGTTGGAGGTGAGAGGATTGGTCTGTGGAGACCACGGTCTTTCAGTCAGTCGACGAATCAGAGAGTCAGTCAGCGAGCCAAGCCCCGCCCCTTCTGCTCACTGTCACGATTTAATCTTCCACAGCTGGAACAAGAAGCAGAGGTTAGGAGAGCTGCAGGGTAAGAGGGGCCAACATGTCATACAAGACTTAGTGTGAAATTGTGCTAAATAGCAAAAATGATCTTGAGCTTTGACCACCTAAACTTGAGTCCCAGTGGTCTTCAGTCAGTCAGAGGCAGAGGTGGATGGAGCAGAGCTCTTCTTTACTAATGTGCTTTTTGAGGCGATCCCGAGCAGGAGTGGTTACATCTCAAAGCTTCCAGTTCCACTGTCTGACTGAGACTGAGGTTGACCTTTGACCTCTCAAACAGCTGCTCACCTTCAGGTTGAACCCCAGCAGGTCGGAGATGACCCCTGACACGGCGGACAGGATGACCACCTGGGTGATGTTGTAGAGCAGAGGGTTCATGGTCAGACCGTACAGCCTGAAGGGAGCATCCAGCTCCTGGGGGGAGAGAGAGAGAGAGAGAGAGAGAGGGAGAGGGAGAGAGGGAGAGACAGTTAGGATGAGACATATTCAACACTTCATTCAGAGTGAGTTATAAAGGAGTTGTGGAGGCACCTTGAGCAGTTTGGTGGCCAGTTTCAACACGTTGTTCACCAGGGTCAGCTCCTCCTTCTTGTTTGGCTTCTTCTCCATTTTCAGATACAGGTTGATCTGTAGAAACACAGAGTGGGTGTCAGTGTGTGGAGAGGAGTCTGCTTGGGGGGGGGGGGGGGGGTGCATGTATCTCTGGGTACCTGTTCAGTGAGCAGGATGGAGGTGTTGCTGTACTTCTTGCTGGTCTCAGAGCCCAGCGTGACGAACCTGAGCAGGAACAGAGACAGACTGGAGCACCAGATCACCAGCTCCCAGTTATAGTGACACTCCAGGAAGGTCTCGTGGACGTGCAGCAGCTGAGGGGGGGAGGGGGAGAGGAAGTACTGTTCAGTCTGAGGAGAGGTGGGCTTCACTCCAGACCTCAGAGTCAATGCTTTCGGATTGATCCAAAGCCACTATGTGTACATTCCGGAAGACCGCAATGCACTCGTGAACCACCCAGTCCCACGTGCTGCCCTCTGGAGGAGTTACCTGTGCGCAGCAGATGAAGACGACAGACAGAGTGAGCAGGAAGGCCGACGACACGATCACATCCACCGAGCGCTGAGGACCCCGCCTCTGCAACACATCCAACAGTTATTGGGAATACAGCTTCCAAACAGCTGTGAATGTACCCAACTTCAAAATGTGAACAGAAATGAAAAACCATGGATGCAATTTGTATCCAGGAAAACAAAGCCCATTGTGATTGTCACTCTCAGGAATACCAGCACAGTGCATTTGAAAAGGATGTGAGCATCATGAGAGACGTACCTTGAGGTAGGAGCGTAGCGACAGCCACATCTTGATGTTCTGGACTTTCTTCAGCCTAAAGTGAGGGACTTCAGACTTCCTGGCTCTGCGGGCTGAAGTCAGGTGACCAAACAGCTTGGCAAACAGTAGCCTCTGAACCGAGCATAACACAATTCATAACAATATCAGACCTGCTAGGAGAGTTCAGACTGTTAAGTACATTCAAATCCATTTCTCTCTCACCTGTTTGTAAGTCCTCTCTGCCACGCTGAGCAGGAAGAAGAAGAGCCATATAAGGCAGACGCGCACCAGGAAGCTGAGTGTTACCATGGTGATCACCAAGGCATCTGATCCAGTTCCGCCCCCCAGAGCCACAGACAGCAGCTCATTGGCTGAGAGAGACGTCAGCTGATCCAGGTCCCGGTACTGAGCCAGCCTGCAGAGCCACAGAGATTGACGTGAGTTAAGATGCATGTGTATCGACACTTCCTGTTAATAAAGTGGAAATGGCAAACTACAGTTATTGAGAGGGTTTATGATATGATACCTGTATGCAAAAGGTGTGAGGCCAAGCGTCACTGACACCAGGTTCCCAAAGACCTGGTAACCAATACCAGGAGTGAAGAGATTCACCTGTGAAGGAGAACAACAGAAGTGAGTACCTCCTATAACCGCTCTGTATTTATTTATTAATATTATTAAGGAAGAACAACTCACTTTGTTCATGATCATGCCGCTGATCTCCAGGACAGACATGTCAGCCTTCTTACAGTCGTTCCCCTCCCACACTATGGCGCTCACTCTCTCCAGACCGGGGTGAGAGCTGTGCAGCCAGGGGGAGTGACCCTGAGGGGAAGAATACACAAAAGGAAACATCAACGATATGTTCTTTTTAATGCCGTCAAAATTATCGCGTTAACGGCGGTAATACATTTTTTGAATGAATTGCGTTAAAATATTTAACGCATGTGCAGAATGGCCCGCCCCATACATCCCACCAGTGGCAGCGCCAGGGTATGGCTGGGGTAGGCTACACCCATACCAAGAAATGGCTTAGCCCCACCATGAAAATTGATGTTAAAGTAAGGAAAATAAAGTCTGCCAACTCGCGCCGAGAATTGAAGAGACAGCAGTTAGTAAGATTGATTTCAGTAGCCACTTGTCTGGAAATACCGAAGACCAGAAACGGGTTTGAAAACTTTTGTCACGTAGTGATCGTCTTCTCAATAGAACATCTTTGATAATGTCTTCTGGCCAATCAGAATCAAGAGAACGGCGTGGTGTTGTTGCAGGAAGTCCCGACGGAGAATACTTTAGCTGTAGTACATGGGTGCACATACAGGACTGTCTTAGAAAATTAGAATATTGTGATAAAGTTCTTTATTTTCTGTAATGCAATTAAAAAAACAAAAATGTCATACATTCTGGATTCATTACAAATCAACTGAAATATTGCAAGCCTTTTATTATTTTAATATTGCTGATTATGGCATACAGCTTAAGAAAACTCAAATATCCTATCTCTAAATATTAGAATATCATGAAAAAGTATACTAGTAGGGTGTTCAACGAATCACTTGAATCGTCTAATTAACTCGAAACACCTGCAAGGGTTTCCTGAGCCTTGAAAAACACTCAGCTTGGTTCAGTAAACTAAATCACAAGTATGGGGAAGACTGCTGATCTGACTGCTGTCCAGAGGACCGTCATTGACACCCTCCATCAGGAGGGTAAGACACAAAAAGAAATTTCTCAAAGAGCAAGCTGTTCACAGAGTGCAGTTTCAAAGCACATCCACAAAAAGTCTGTTGGAAGGGGGAAATGTGGCAGGAAACGCTGCACAACCAAGAGAGATGACCGCAGCCTTAACAGCATTGTGAAGAAGAGTCGCTTCCAGAATTTGGGGGAGCTTCAAAGACAGTGGACTGAAGCTGGAGTCCAGGTATCAAAAGTCACTGTTCACAGACGTGTCCGGGAAATGGGCTACAATAGCCGTATTCCCATGGTCAAGCCACTTCTGAACTCAAGACAACGGAAGAGGCGTCTGACTTGGGCTAAGGAAAAGAAGCACTGGACAGTTGCACAGTGGTCCAAAGTCCTCTTTTCAGACGAAAGCAAGTTTTGTATTTCATTTGGAAGTCAAGGCGCCAGAGTCTGGAGAAAGGCTGGAGAGGAGCAAAATCCAAGTTGCTTGAAATCCAGTGTGAAGTTCCCACAGTCAGCGATGGTTTGGGGAGCCATGTCAGCTGCTGGTGTTGGTCCACTGTGTTTCATCAAGCCCAGAGTAAATGCAGCTGTGTACCAAGAGATTTTAGAGCACTACATGCTTCCGTCTGCTGAAAAGCTCTATGGAGATGAGGAATTCATTTTCCAGCATGATCTGGCACCTGCCCACAGTGCCAAAACCACCAGTAACTGGTGTACTGACCATGGCATTACTGTCCTCGATTGGCCTGCAAATTCCCCTGACCTGAACCCCATAGAGAATATGTGGGGTATTGTGAAGAAGAAGCTGAAAGACACCAGACCCAACAATGCTAATGAGCTAAAGGCCGCTATTGAAGCATCCTGGGCATCCATAACACCTCAGCAATGCCACAGGCTGATTGCCTCCATGCCACGCCGCATTGATGCAGTAATCCGTGCAAAAGGATTCCCAACCAAGTACTGAGTGCATTAATGGACATTTTCAAATGTTTGATTGTGTTTTGCTGTTATCAATCTTTTTTTTTTACTTGGTCTGAGGAACTATTCTAATTTTTTGAGATAGGATTTTTGAGTTTTCTTAAGCTGTATGCCATAATCAGCAATATTAAAATAATAAAAGGCTTGCAATATTTCAGTTGATTTGTAATGAATCCAGAATGTATGACATTTTTGTTTTTTTAATTGCATTACAGAAAATAAAGAACTTTATCACAATATTCTAATTTTCTGAGACAGTCCTGTAGCTGGTACGCAGGTTATGTGCGTAATCTAAAATGCGTACCGTCACTTGTGTCACAAAGCGCATTTGCGTACCGACGTACTTGTGAAGCTTTTCCAGAAGGCGGTTAGATCACCGGACAACAGAGTCGGTCTCCGTGTGCACAGACAGGGCTGCTGTTAACGTCCGTCTGTACAACGGAATTGTGCCAAAACTACGCCAACCGGCTGCGGAGGGAGACTCCCCCCCCCTTCACTGGAGAACTGCGCTAAAACAGCTGATCACAACGTTCACGCTCTGTGGTCACGAAGTACTCCACTAGCCCCCCCCCCCGTCGACTTTCCTGAAGTACTCCTCCGTTAATAGAAATCAACACGTAATGAATTAAGACCCCACGGTTTGATGATTGATAGGTGTGTGAGCTGTCTTTCATTTTGACACACAGAAAAATGTTATAATGAACATACATACTGTATGTGAAATGGATATATCTGCCTTCTTTCATTTATCTTTCCATTCCCACAACAATATACATAAAGAAATGGCATATTTTGGAAATAGTTCGAATGGTGATTAATCATGATTAATTAATTTTTAAGCTGTGATTAATCTGATTAAAAAAGTTAATTGTTGACAGCCCTAGTTCTTTTATAAGATAAGATAGTCCCTTTTTTAAGACAACAAGATGTCTCAGTTATTTGAAGATCAGAAGATGTCTGGGTTGAAACAGGCCTACATTTGGTTGAAAATCTCATTTAAATATATGTTCCAACAGCTTAAATGACTAATTTAGTGTCAATAAGGTCAGATCTAACTAATTAATAAAGTAATGTGGATACCTATTCATATTTGCTAATCCTCAAAACGTTTATAAACATTCAATGTTGACAATCCATGCTACATGTAGGAGGGTTTACAGACCTGATGGAAAGGGTCGTCTCTGTATTCCTTTTTAGCCGGGGGGCAGACGGGAGTCCCTCCCCCTTCTCCCTCTGTGAAGTCACAGAGTGACAGCATGAGTTCCAGGAACAACAAACATATTGAAATGATTTTTAGCAGGTATCAAACTACGAGCTGTGTGTATGTGGTCCAGCTCCCCTGACCTGTCTCTGAGGTGCAGGAGGACCTGCACTCGGCACAGTGCAGGAAGTCCTCCCACATCAGGTCCTCTGTCTCTGACTCGTGTCGAGTGCTCTCCGAGTCCTGAGTCCTCAGACTGGAACATCTGGAACTGCAGCTGGTGCCAGACTTGGGGACGTCCTGTCAAACAGAAGAGAGGATTGTTGTTTCATTACATTACATGTCACTTGTCAGACGCTTTTATCCAAAGCGACTTACATACATTCAGTGCTGTGGGCGATCCCCACAGGAGCAATTTGGGGTGAAGTGTCTCAGGGACACAACGACATGCTGACTGCAGTGGGACTCAAAGTTGCTATCCCCTGATTCAAAGTTCAGCGCACATCTCACTGAGCCACAGCCTCCCGTTTTGTGAAAAGTTTAAAACAACATCTACTGTTTGTTGTAGCTGATTTACTGCTTTACCTCCACAGCGTAGTGTTTTTTGTAGTGGTGTGTATTCTTGCGGTTTCTGAGCGTACAGTCGCTGTTCATTCTTTCCACCCCCCTGCGGAGAGCTCTGTAGGACGCCTCAGGGTCCTCCTCACTGGACGCCTCGTCTGAAGCTGGCTCCTAAATACAGAACACACATTAGACAAAAAAAGGTCTGGAGTGCACGGAAGTTCAAACAAGTGTCATAAAGATGCTCTTTGGTAAGGTCAGAAAAAGAAAAAAGGCCAAAGGCACGATGAAGAGTGCCTTGGACCTTTTTTTCTTTTTGGAAAATGTCAGCAAATCCTGAGAGAGTTGTGGCAGTGCTTATGTCTCTGGGTCACCTTGCTGCTGCTGGCCAGTATCAGCCCCGTGCTAAGGGGGGGCTGAGTGTGCACAGGCGGGACCACAGAGGTCCAGCAGGCCTCGTCAGTCCTGTTCAGCGAATCGCATCGCTGCTCGTGGAGCTGAAGCCCCTCCTCGCTGCTGCGATTGGTCACCCGGCCGTCCAGCGACACGTAGCCGTTGTCCGTCTCTGTGGACTTGTCGATGGACAGCTTGGACTTTTTAGATCTGAAGGAGTAAGTGAAAGGGGAAGGGTGGAAGAATAGCGGGAAAGAAAAGATTGATAGAAAAGAGACATGTAGATGGACAGGTGGATACAGACAGAGGTTTAGATAAACCCAGCTGAGAGACTAACCGGTTCAGACATGAATCACTGACAGCATGCATCAAACACAACACTGTGGAACATTCACACAATACACATCCTGTAGAACCATTCAGTCAAATAATACATTAATAAAGGAATGGGTTAAGTGTCTTAAGCGTGAACACTTTTACAAATATGTTTTACTGAATGTAGATGTTTTATTTTTCTGCCGTTTAAAAAAATATTGATATACTCTGTGCCCTTCAGTTTATTGAATTTATGAATGAGTCTTATGCAATATGAAGTATGATACATGTGAAAAATAACCTCAATAAATAAGATGGTTGAGATTCTAAATTAGAGTTAAAAAGGATAACCAGTGGAGCGTAATGAACTGAGGGAGAGGAAGAGGCAGAGGAGGAAGGGCACAGAGTGTGCCAGATGTAGTGCTCTGGAACGTTCCACAGTGTTGCAGTCTGCTGAAAGCCTGTGGAGGAGAAGCATGGGGAGGAAGCTGCTGTCGGAGAAAGTTAAGATACATTTCCAATGGTAGACAATCTATTGTTATGGTTTTAGATAATGTATCCTAGATCTTTGTCAAGGGAAACAACAGGGGCCATGCTTCTCCTGAACACAGCTTGCTCATCAGTCATGCACGTCAAAATCAGCTGCAAAGTCCCTCCGTCCCTCACTAAAAACAGCAGTACTAGATTCTTTCTGTGGATACGTATTTCAGGAAGCTAAAGTTGAACAGCCGATGGTCCAATGCTGCTTATCAACATCAGATCAGTTCGGTCAACCTTTGAGAGAGAGCTACAGATTTGAGAAGAGAGGAGGAGATGTTGCAGCTGAAGACTCCCAGGTTAGATCTGAGTCCAGGCCGGGGTTCAGTTCTTAGTAAGATGATTTGAACAAAATGTCATTATTTGATGAAAGTCTAGATTTGGACTTAACACATATTACATCTTAAATTGGTTAATGCTAGAAAAGGTTAGCGAACTGAACCCCGGTCCTGTCTTTGCACATCATCTCATTTTAGGAAGTTGTGAAACGAAATACACACCCAGCTTTACAGATATCATGCCAGAAATCTTGGAAGAGAGTGCCCAGGCTGTATGTGCTGCTGGCTGAGTGGGAGTGTGGCGCCCCCTCCTGTGTGTTATCGGTAGTGCTAGACCCGTCGCCTTCCCTATGCACCTCCATCTGAGAGGCCTTCCTCAACTTCCTTCAGTTTGGAAAGAATAGAAGGTGGAGAGACTTAGAGGGTCCTGGAGACTAAGAAGACTTTGAGCTACAGCAGGGTGTCCCGCGGGGCCAGGCTGCCCCCCCCCACTGTCCTTTAACCAGAAGTCATTAAACATCAAAGAGATGGAACTAAACCCCAGGCCCCGCTGGACACAGGCTGATACAGTTAAAGGCTGGTTCTACCAAAACCCTCTTTTAGGTTGGTTTCTGCAAAAGTGGATGTTTTTGTAAAAAAAAAAAAATTGTTAGTTAAATGTATTAGTTTTCCAAAATAAGAGGCAATTTAATATTAAGAAATGTTTTAGTCATCTCATGTTTCTCCATTTCATTGGAGACAATATTTTGGCTTAAAAAAAAATCACTAAAAAGGAAAACTATTCCAGCTTCAAAAAGGTTTGATGTGGGAACATCACATTTAAAACTAATTCTGTGAAGGACTTTTTGTTCAATGTCGAACTTTTGCAAGATTTGGACATAAAAGTTAGATTTCTGCAGAATTGCCCCCTGAAGATTTCATTAAAGGACAAAGAGTGGGGAAGAACTGAGTCGTTGTCTTTTGATTTTCAAATCAGAAAGCAATATCAACAGGATGCTAAAAAAAGCCTTCATCTGTCACTGCTAATAAATAAAGTACAATAATTGCTGGGTATGAATCATTAGATTGCACCGTGGTCTGCCTTCTGCTTCTTTATGAGATGAAATATCCATAAGACTAAAAGGAGGAAAAGTGAAATGTAAGAGAACTAGAATCAGCTCTGTGTAAATATCTTTGTACCCTTTCATGATTCTCCTCTCATAAAGACCAGAGGCTGATTCAGTGAAGGAGCAAACACCGTTTCCTCGCTCCCTCTCAAAACCCTTTCCAAAACTGTGGCATGTTCCAATTTTCTTCCCAAAGAGTCTGAAAATTGTCTTCAATCATTGTGAACCAGAAACAGCAGCCGCACACTGACAAGCTTCAAACCACAAACTTTGCTTCTAAAAACTAAAAAACACTCACATCAAGGGGAGCAAACTACTTTCTACTTTCACACACATGAATCCCATTTGTCTAACAACGACATTCGATTTATCATGGAGAGATTCTTAGACAATCATGCCTTACTCTATGCCTAATTCTTTATCAAAGATCCTTTAAAAAGAATATAATTGTTAGAATTACACACAGAATTCAAATAATGAATTGAGTCATGAATCTGAAAACAGTCTGTTGACAGAATGTCTCTCCATGATAAAGACACTTGTATTCAGTGAGAGAGGAATCAGGACAGACAGACCTATTCATGCTTCTGTTTCCACAGCTTTCCTCCTCTTTCTCTAGCTCACACTTTTCTCGCCATGTTCCCAGTTCGCTTCTAGTGCCATGTTCTGGGTGTTGTGTCCTCTAATACTTTTTCCATTTCTGTATAACTAATCTATGTCTAGCATCAACAGCTTCTCCCACTCTCTCTGCTGGATCTATCCTTCCTCCTTCCCCTCTCTCTGTCACTTGTCACGTTCTGCACTGTTTTCCATGGACAGGTCTCCCTGTTTCTTTTCTTTCCTCCGCCTACCTGCGTCTCTTCCCCCCGCTGCTGGAGGCAGGTTTGGGCGTCCTGGTGGAGACGATCTGACAGTGGACGGTGCCGAGCAGCAACATGAGCCAGATGGCTCCAAACACTTCGGTGGTTGGTATCCCATGAGGCTGAGGGATGATCACATACAGGACTGCTGCTGCCGCTGCAGAGGAGAGGAGGACAAATGGCCTCCATTACAACATTACACACAGATTATTTAAAAAGGACACCAACACTCTGAAGCTCTTCATAGCTTTGGTTTTCCTGTTTGCACATTTACTGCATGGTTCAGTCACACCGCTTCAATCATATGGACTTCCATTAGTCTCACACAGGCATGCAATGTGCATTTTACTACAATCCTGCAGGAAAGGAGGTCAAGATGCTAGGGATCCACGTATTATTCTGGGAGTTTGTGGAAAAGGGTCGAAAGTTTGAGTGACTGTGGGACTCACATTCATCATGTGTTGCTTTGTGTCTGCTCCGTGTGGTATTAAGCAACTGTTTGCTAACATGTAAGCCACAACAGGTGACCAATTAACAGAATTCTTTGTTTGCGATTTTGTGTGTTTGATATTTCTGCTCCTTCGCAGCCATGAACGCTTGCTGAATCTGGTAGTAAATCAAAGAGAAGTTGTGTGTGTTTTTATGCTGCATGTGTGGGAAGTGAGCAGGAAGTGAGGAGGATTAAAAAGAGACATTTTAAGAAAAACTGCAGATTAGACGCAGAGTATCAGCTGCTGAACGTCCTGTGAAATACCTCCTTGGTTAAAGACTTCATCTCAGGACTGATTCCTGCATGGATACTAAATTCATCAGTAATATTGTTAAAAGGCGATGCAGCAGCTGGCCTCTTAAGCCTTGAACATCATAGTCCCTTTAAAAAAAACAAATGATATGCAATTTTGCAAAAGTCTGACACACACACACACACACACACACACACACACACACACACACACACACACACACACACACACACACACACACACACACACACACACACACACACACACACACACACACACACACACACACACACACACACACACACACACACACACACACACACACACACACACACACACACACACACACACACACACACACACACACACACACACACACACACACACACACACACACACACACACACACACACACACACACACACACACACACACACACACACACCTTGCAGCAGGTAGAGAGCCAGCAGTAAGAGGAAAATGGTTCTGGAGGTGACCTGGATCCACCATCGATAAAAGAAGGGGAAGCAGACCACTCGGACCAGGCCCTTCCGTGTCAGGGACGTCCACGGACTTTCTGGCTTGGCCTTTGCAAAGGCCGAACCTACAGAGGACGAGAACAATGACATTAGGTCAACGAGAACAACAACTTTATTTTAACATTCAGCATTATCTTTCTAAGCCTCCTTCTCCTTCACTATGTTTTTTCTGCAGATCTCCCTTCTTTTAACCTTCTTCTATTAATCTACTCTCATTCTTCATTTCTTTCTTGAGTATCTATTCAGTCTAACCGTGAAACAATTTAACAACAAAGGATACATTTGATTGAAAACAGACACAATTGTATGGGCTCAGATCAGTCTCATAATACACACATGCACACAGAAGGATCCACACTGGTGTTTTTCAATGCACACAAATGTGTTCCGTTTCATATACATGTAAATCAAATCCAAATATAGAAAAAAGTTTTACATATGTATTTTTGATCCTCACATTTGTTTTCCGTTTAAATCCCCTGAACCTGCAAACACAAACCGCTTTCTGTGCATGGATCGCTGTGCATTCATGTGTGAGACTCCCCTGACGGTCAGCCGATTCGTACTTGTATTTTTTTCTATCTATAGCCAATCAGATGTCTCCTTCATTTTAAGCCAATCACATGAGCCACGAGGGTAGATTTCTTGCGTTCATGACACTTCATATACGCATTTTGCGCAGTCCGGAGCTGGGTTTCTGCTAGGATTTTTTCTTGCCGGTCAAATGTCCGGACAGAATTTATTTTGCCGGAAATAATTTGAAACTTACCGGTCATGTTTCAATAATAATAATAATAATAATAATAATAATTGTGTAGCAGAGTTTCCGTTAGCAGGTAATTACCGGACTATGACCGGATATGGATAATAACACGGAAGAAACGGATCCTCTCTTTTCCTGTCTCCCTCCCTCTCTCCTGACAGCCCGTCTCTCATGCAGCTCGCTAAACAGAGGGCGGAGCTTCAGGTGATCATGCAGAGCTGCGTGTGTCCGTCAGACTCAGCAGCTGGTCTGATCTCTCTCTCGCGTCCGGTTATACTTCACTCGCGTTTATGTCCATATCGATCAGATCCAGCTCTCCTGATCGGCCTTTATAGAGAGCACCGGTCAAACTATTTAGAGTGAATATCGGCCGATAATGACCGTCGGGGGTGGGCTCCCCCCCGTTGACAGTTCACTGTTTAGCACTGGCTTTGTAATGCACTGATCGATTAGGCTAAGCTAACATGTAGCTGCTCCCTCCACACTCACAACAACTTCATGCAGACATAAATAAAGCAGCTGCATTCGCCATACAGGAAACAAACATTTAAAACCGTTTTGCCTGCTGTTTTTGTGTACACACAAGCATTCATTAACGGTTCGGAAAGTGGCGCTGTACCTTAATAATATAAAGGCTTGTATTTGCGTGCATTTCCTGTTCTGAAAGTGGCAATGTACTGAGAGTGGAGGTGTCCTGACATTAGCGCCTGCAGGCAGGCTCCATGGACCTGTCAGCTCCGGACAGCGCAAAATGCGTAGGCCTACATGAAGCGCTACGTCATGAACGCAAGAAATCTACCCTCGTGGGGGCGCACTCATGTGATTGGCTTAGAATTGAGGAGACATCTGATTGGCTACAGATAGAAAAAATTACAAGTACGAATCGGCTGACCGTCAGGGGAGTCTCAAAAAACCCACACACGAAAAAACTTTTTTCTGAATTTGGATTTTATTTACATGTATATGAAACGGAACACGTTTGTGTGTGCATTGAAAAACAAGTGTGGATCCGGAAATACAAGTGTGGATCCTTCTGTGTGCATGTGTGTATTATGAGACTGTTCTGAGCCCATACAATTTATTCTCACCTCTAACCAAGTCCACGTCTATAAGGTCAGGTTTGACATGTCCCGTCTTCTTTGGTTTGTTCCTCAAGCCCTGCAGGGGGACAGAGAGACACAGTCAATAATACACAGATTATTAATAAACATATTGACACACACAGGATCTACAGGAGGCTTCTCATGCACTTTATGCCTTCATGAACACACACACAGTCAGTGTTTGAGGAGGCACGCCGTGCATTCAGGCTCACACAGCTACTGGCTCTATTCTCCATTTCCCGGCATCTACTCACAAACACTAGACTTTACTGATCTGGAATGCTTGTTCTGAACTTTATTGCATTAAGCGGGTCTGAATGTAAACATCTCTTTTGCTGCTTTGCATTTATTGAAGAATTCACCAGGATAAAGGGAAAACATGCATCATTTCTCAGAGGTCTGCAGCAGCCTCCTCCAGCCAGGGTCTCTCCATCAGCTTCAACATGGCGCTGTGTGCGTTGTATGAGCCAGGTTCTAACAGCCCTGTGGCACGCTGACTTCCTGTGCCAACTAGTCATTTCCTTCTTATGCTGCACACACACGCATCATCTGTGTGTGTGAGACTGCTCTCTCAGCCATGTTGACAAACTTTCCTGAAACTTTTATTGTTAGCTCTAAATGATTAATTTACATCAAATGTGGTGCAGGACAGCCTTCCTCTGTGAGTGACAGCGGGAAAGCACTCGTGAAATTGAAGGTGTGCGTTTGCTTTTGTGTGAGTACGACAATGACTTGGTTTCTATGGTGAGCAGCCTGACAATAGTTTAGTTTTGATGATGTTTTCTTATGAACATGTGAAGACAAACACACTCTGCCAGCCCCATCCAAACTAATCGTAAATTCATTTTGAGACTACATTACTCTGTCAAATGTTTTAGCCTGATCTTATGAAGAGTTTGAACATTAACAACCATTCACAAGTGTTGGCTTCTTTAGTTTCATGTGAAAGGGGACATTTTTTGACTCAAGTGCAGTATTGACGGTGTGGTGGTGTCTATGAGGAAGCAGCAATATCTGAGGTCAGGTAACTGGTACTGCTCTAGTATGGAAGACAGTGTAGTATCGAAAGTATTTCTATTTTTTGTATCAGCACAACAAAATCAGGAATCATATCTGCACCGGTATTGAAAACGTTCAAACTATTCCCAGCGCTACTGGAGGGTTTCATTATCAGTGTACAGAGAAACTACCTGTGTATACTGTACATTATAAATGAGTGATTCACATTCATTCAAATAACAGTGCTGTCCAGTTATATCTGATCGGACAATATTTACATAGAGGTCAATCAGGTTCTGTGTTATCAGTAAATGGTCTGATACAGAGGCATGATGTGGGCCCTTATCTACAGATAGCAACACCAATGAGCTAATACGGAATGCAAGTATGTGTGTTTGAGACAGACAGGGAAAACGTGAGAAAGGAGGTGTGTGTGTGTGTGTGTGTGTGTGTGTGTGTGTGTGTGTGTGTGTGTGTGTGTGTGTGTGTGTGTGTGTGTGTGTGTGTGTGTGTGTGTGCAGGGCTGAAGAAGCCGATCAATAAGTTCCTGTTGGCGGTGGAGTTCCCGCAGCAGGAGTCCTGCACACACATCTCTGCTGCCACAGCACTTATCTCTGTGCTATTCACAGTCTCTCTGTAACTCCTCCTCAAGTTACAAGATGTCGCTTCAGTGGTTGATCCAACATGAATGTTTTGTACAATGTGCAAGATTGTGTTTATTTATTCATTCAGCGTTATGTTTAACTCCTGA